>NC_056543.1:4359041-4559041 GCF_910596095.1 Thunnus maccoyii
AAGATAAAACACGTAGTAAAAAAAACAGCAGATAACAGTATAAGGTAAATAAAAGCTTGAGTTAATTAAAAGCAAGACCATAAAAATAAGCTTTGAGCTGCTTCTTGAAAATATCAACAGAGGATGCTTGTCTAATATGTGGTGGGAGTTTGTTCCAGATCTTTGGTGCGTAGCTGCAAAAAGCTGCCTCACCATAACACCATAAGCGACCTAAGCGAACAGTTTGGAACATATTCTGACAAGCAATCTGAGAGATATGAAGTTGCTTGACCTTTTTGGGCTTTAAAAACAAGTAAAAGAACTTTAAAAATCTATCCTCAACGGTAAGGGGTTCGAAACGTCCTTGATGATCACTGACCTCAGTTATTTCTGGTATAGGGCTTGAGGACAGAGGAGGGAGGACAGGACATTTACCTGAATATAAGGTGACCAGATGAGAATGGGATAAATTCAGGACAGGGGAGTTGGGGGTGGGGGTAGGCATGTTCCTTTGCTATTTGCACATATATAAATTAGATAATATGTGTACATTTGGCGCAAAATTGGCCCCTTTCTATGCAGAGCCTCACTTCAAAAACAGTCCAGTTCACAAAGACCAGGTCCAGCACTAGTAGCCACATGCAGTTAGAGTGAAATTATTAACATTTTCACAGAGTTGGTGGTCTAATTTTCTGAACAAACAGGACAGGATTCAGCACAACTGCTCATAATTTGGGACGGTCCTGAATTTTTCAGGACGTCTGGTCGCCCTACCTGAATGGCAGGTACCCTTTACAAGGCATAATATAAAGAGATACTGCAGAAAGTGCTGAGGCTGCACAGACTATTATTTACTGTGAGAGCCACAGTTGCACCATCTGTTGTCAACAAAAATAGCAGCTTCTGTCCAAATGCACTGATGTGGAGCCATGTAGAGTCTCATCAGAATGCAGAACATACTTTCAGGGTTTCCAATATCATGGAAGTAAGATGCTGCTCTTCATCATCTTCTTCAGCAAATGGATTGGGCTCAGGTATCATCATTTGAACCAAGTGGGGAACTTTGGTAATGTGATCATGCACAGTAAGTCACATATCAGAATAAGACTGTGAGAAGCGATTGAATTTAGACCCAAAGGTTAAAGATTAAATTTCATGCTTAAAGTTACTATTGTCTTTAGTTTGATGTGTGAGATGTGTATATTAATGTGCAAACAAGTGAATGGCTTATACAACATCATCTATTTTATTTTTAATACTGAGATTAGATTAGATTAAATTACATTACATTTGATTATTTTGATTAGATTCCACTTCATTGTCATTGCACAAAGTGCTGAAACAATGGGATGCGGTTGGACATGTACAGAATACTGGGTGGTATAAACATATAAATGCAGGGAAGTAAAGTATCTAACTAAAAAAGTGTATCTGAATAGCTGTACGTATACAAAAGTATGTACATGGCAAAGTAATACAAATAAATAACAAATATTATGGGTTAGGATGGATATGTTGAATAGAATATATGCAGTGGGCTGATATGTACAGATTGAAGGTTTTATGTATAAGAATTATGAAGCAATTTACATTTATTAATTGTTTTTTATTGCCAACAGGTTGTAATGGAATTTAGGGAGGGCCGAGGGCTGACTGGGAGTGAGAGATGCTTTGCAGAAACACGATGCAAAACACAACGTTAGAATTATTATGTATATATGAGAAATGTAAACAAGGAAAAAGACATCACCTGCAATAGTATTCGCTGCTGCTGCTTGCACTGTGAGCTAGCATGTGCAGCAGGTTGCTGACTGCAGCTCACTTAACAGCCACTGGTGTCACTAATGAGAAGGAATTTCTGATTCCTACATATAGAAGCTTTAAATAAGGGAACAAACAGGGATATGTATATATATATATATATATATATATATATATATATATATATATAGATTAGTGGTGATACATTTCTTAAGATTCACAGTCCATGGTTGGAGGTCAGCAGGGGAACAGCTGCTGTCCATTTTTATTTACACTGTAAAACCCATTCAGTCTTCCACTGATGGCTTCTCCACTGGAGCAGTTGGAGTTCAGCCTATAATGGCAGATTTAGCAGCATAATTGCATCTGATTGTTTTCCCGAGTTGCTTATTTGTATGACTTTGACCAAATGTCATTGTCTGTTGCGCTCTAAATTCACCGACGGCATACTCAACAAGAACAAAATCTATCTGTGCAGAAACAATTATCTTCTTTCCTCAGGAGATTAGGTAATAACAACTGTCAAGCCCCAACAATTTAATCTTACTGGTGATCAACAGGGCCATGCCTCAGTGTCCTCTACCTTTATTAACACAAATGAGACTTTAGTGGAAGGTATAAACATACAGGAAAAATTCACTACAAAACATTTCTAGCATGCATTTCTGGGTCTTGCTGGTGATGTATTTTCCCATTAACTGGACAAATGCAAAAAATATATTAAAACTATACTGCCATATTTCCACTGCAGCTCAATGGGAGTTAAAAACATTTCAGCTTGTCAAACACCTGACAAGTTTCGGTGTCAGCACCTAAAAAATAATGAAGCAAATGGCTTATTTCTTGACTCATATGGGACAAATTGGGAGAAATACATCTTATAAGAGTCAAAGGCAGCAATTTCTCCACCATCAGTGACTCCAACAGACAAGGATATGTCCATGAGACATGCTGCATTCAGGGACTTATGCTGTAATGAAATATCTTTCTGCGATGTACACTTTATTTTTATCCATAATCCATTTACCCAACATAATTGTTAACATGAATGTTTGCAGATGTGTACAGAGACCTCATGTTCACATGCACTTTATAACTGTCTCTTTGCACTACTCTCTTTATTTTAAGCATTTCTGCATACATGCATACAGTACCAGTCAAATGTTTGGACACTTTCTCTCATTCAAGTGAATGGGAAGGAGTATCCAAACTTTTGACTGGTAATGTACATAACCATTTATGTACCTTCATACATATAGTTTTCTTATTTAGATTTATTATATTGTGTTTAGTGTTAGCTCTACCTAATTCCCCCCTTGGTGTTCAATAAAGTGTTATATTATGTTAGATAAACCCTTGTAAGTCCTTCATAAACTCCAAACTTTATAATTTAACATTTATTGTTTGTTTTCAGGTGATCCTGGGTGAAGAAACTAGTCTCTATTGTTTTTGGTGTTCTGCAGTGTTTAAAGTTGCCTTGAAAAGGACGGTCAAGTATAAGATATTAAAGTATTATAAGTATTTTTCTTGGTAGGTACTGGAGTTTAAAACTTTTGTCTGTGAGATGGTTTTGTTTCACTGTGTCTTATGTTGTCAGGGTAGACAATAGCTGGCTTAGCTGTTAGGTAGAAATGTGTCTTTGTTTGACACCAGAGTTCACATGTTAGTTGTTTTGTGTATAAACTAGATTTTCCTTTTTGTTGTATGTATCCTTGGGTGATATTGAGGCTAGTAAGCTGCTCTTGTGGAAACCTACTTGTGTGCTACTAGCGCTATTTGTTGTAAAGTACGTTTTTAGTTTTGGTAGCTGAGGTTTTGTAGAGAAATTCTGCTGCTTTATGTGTAGAGAAATGCTGAAAGTGAAATTGGAGGGACACTTTTGTGGTGTGTATTGGCACAGGTTAGATGTGTGTGTGTCTGTTTTTAAAGGAACTTGAGGTCTTTCAGGGTCTTCACTGAGACCATTGGAATTTTTTTTTGTATCCTTCACAATGAAGTAGGCATGGCAGCATGCATGAACAACATTTTTGGTACATTTTTCAGGGGAGTTGCCTGAAATTATAAAATTCTGACATCTGCTTCTAGTTATGAAATTGATGTACATTAAGGAAGGAGTGATATTCTTTCTCAGGCATCAGCACTCCAGTTAGAGATTATGTAGATTGTTTTAAGGTGTCTTTACTTAACGTTTTCATTGGTGGCAGAGTACTGCTCACTAAAATTGTTTTGGCACTGTGTTTTATTGTGGCCTTTATCTCTCTCTCTTATCCAATCAGTGCCAGCTGATCAACCTATAAAAGGCTCCTCCTCCACCTCTTCACTCTCTCTCAGCCAACAGACTCTACAGGGGACACTATGTTTGCTGTGTTTTCTTTTAATTTACTTAATTAATTTTAACTTGATGTATCAAACTTAGTTTCCTTCATCATATTGCTTCCCCCGAGCCGGAGTTGTAACAAACAGACTCAATGTTCATGCAACATTAATTTAAGGATCATGTTTACTAAAACAGTCAAAACCGAATGCTCTTTGCTCTGATGGTGTACTGATGAAGCATGAAGCTGGCCATTTTCAAATTTCAGTAGGGCAACAGTATTTGTTTAGCTATGGCTATGCTCATGTGGTCACTCCAAACCTTGAACCACATTTGATTATTATGCCATTGTGTAAACAGTAGGGATGTACAGAGAGCCCAGTATTTGTATTTGTTGAGGCAGCAAAATTATTTGTATTTGTATTTGAATAAAAGTGGGAAGAGGCTTAAAAATCCTGTTTTTAATATGCTTTTAATTTTAGAAAATTAAAGTGTTACAATAAGTGTTCATGAATAAACTATCTTATGAAGGAGGTCCCCATACTGGGTCTCAAACTGGAGTCTCCCAGATCATAGACGACTGCGCTGACTACTGAGCTAAAACTTTACTCATCGCCTCATTGAAGACAGACCTCTACTTATTTATACACCCATAACACAGAGACAGCACACTGTATAACGTTTGGGGAAGAACTTCAAAGGCGATTATTGCTTTGCACTTTTCATTTATTGCCTATTTTTTACAACCAAACTTTGTCGAAAGGAGAAGGGGAACAACAGGTTATGGAGAGTCCCTTGAGAGCACTTTGCGTGTGTCAGTAGCTCAGCTTTATCTGTGGGGAACACCCCCAACTCCAGGAGTGATGTCCAAATTAGGAAATGTGCGTCATGTAGCAGGTGGATGTGACTCCCCTCGTTGAGACCTGCTGATAGACATAACAACGGAGTAGAGGAAAGAGACTGAGATAGCGATGTATGTTTGTGTATTTGACATGTTTTTTTTTTTTCTTCCCGAAAACAAACAACTTTTAAAAATATTTGTATAAAACAAATATTTGTAAAAAAAAACCCCACTATTTGTGCTTTGCCGAATAACGTATTTGTATTCGGGGACACTCCTAGTATACAGTATACATTTGTATCAGTTAAGATGACAGATGGTGTTTGAAACACTACTGCTACTATGCTACTCCAGAAATTTGGCATTACACTTCCATAACGTTGGTGGACTCACAAGAGACAGAGTAAAATATGACTAGTACAAAATCGAAGCATCAGAGATTCAAGATATCCTTGTATGAGTCAAAGAGCTTCTAAAACGCTGGATCCTACATTATACCTGCAACACTCTCCATGTCTGGTACATTCTCATGTCTTTCCTTCACGTCTCCACCCACAGTGTTTGAACTCAGAGAAAGCACAGGATGAGAAAAACCCTGATGACTTCATCAGGGTTATTTTCTGAAACTCCCTCAAAGCTCCTCCAGAGCCAAAGAAGACACAATTCTGTTTGTTTGTTTTTTTCATATGCTGAGTAGTAATCCTTGTGACAAGCAAACTGAGAAATTACAACACGACATTAACTTCAAAAGTACTTTCTGGAATGCACTGAACACCCCCAGAATGAAGATGTATAACTGTGTAGGAGCATCTAAGTGTGGAATTTTCCTTTAAGGGAGACAGAAATATAGTTGTCACATCTGGACTTCTACAGGCTTCCTCCACATTCTTTGCACAGCCCCAGAGGAAAAGCCCTCACAGGCCTGTGGAGGCTGCACTGACTTGTTAACTCAGCCAGGGATAAGAGAAGAAGATTCCCTGCAACAGGACTTCGTGTGACTCACCATCTCACAGCCACAATATATAATGCCTCACCCCTAAATAAACAATCCATCAAGTCAGCCCTCATCCTGTGGTAGAATGTGTACATTTGTGGCTATGATAACACTGATATTTTTTTGTTGCTGTTATTGTTGAGGGGTACTTTCCAGGCTGAAGCAAAGTTTATGGAAAATGATTTTTTTGCACCAACAGCTATCACGAGGCTGCTGTTTGATGGGCTTGGGGGCTTTCCCAACATAGAAACCTGTAGCGTGAGAGTCAGGGGTAGGGTGGAGGTAGGGTGAAAATCCTCCAAATCAGCAGGAATAGCTGAGCTGGAGATGGTGTGCGACACTAAAAAGCAAGAAAAGACACCCTGGCAATAACAAAAAATACTGAAAAATTGCAATCGCAGATGAGGATCCTGTTTTAACCCAAGTTTTAGCTCAAGTTCCTTGGTCAGAGTGTTGTGTCACAGTTGTTCCCAGGTCATACTTCCTAAGCAATCAGCAACAATAAACAGTGGAATGAAATATAAATGCTCTATCTTTGTTGGATGAAATAACCCTAAATCAACAAATGGAAATCTGAATATTAACATATGGAATCATTTTTATGTTAACATTGTGGCTTTGAATAAAATGTCTAAACAACTTTCAGATGGATTGCAAAGAAGTTTGGTCACACAGACACTCATGTCCCCCTCAGGATAGTTTGTAGTAACTTCAGTGATCTAGTGTCATCGTCAGGTCAAATTTTTTTGGTTTTTGGATTCTTTGGTTTATGACCTGCAAAATTAATGACATTCCCATCAGTCTCAGTTTCACTTTATGTTAAGTGCTAATTAACAAATGTTAGCATGCTAACACGTCAAACTACGACAGTAACATCAACAGGTTTTCACGGCATCACCTGCACTAGTATAAATAGGCACTTTTGGGCATTTGTGCTTGTACTCGCTCATATTTAAGCAAATATTAAATGTATTCTCTTCATTATTATAAAATGACTGTGTGTGTATGAGGAAACATTAGCCTTGCTTAGCATCACTGTGAGTGTGGAAGACAGATACAGAACATGTTTTAATTATATCGAAGATCTGCAAATGTTTTTAAAGACTGATACGGGAGCTGAACATGAAATAACAAACCAGTATTTTGTTTTGCTACGGACACATGAGAACCTACAGAAAAATGTACTGTATAGTCCAATGCAAGGATGCAAACACATATCAGTTTTCGGTGCTAATTGCAAAAAGCATTTAGTGACAAATCACATGACATCGTCGGCAAATAGTGATTTAATTGAAGTTAGTACACACTGTTTAATAGGAAGTTAGCCCCAGTTAAAAGGGCATTTCAAGTTTTAGCTAACATGTAGACCTTCCACTATTATGTATTAAGATCAATAAATTAAAATTCTTGTATATTTTTCAGTCATAGTTTTCTTTTACAGCACGCTAGAGACTCCTCTATAACCCAGTAATGTAGGTGTTTTATATCTAATAAATGTTTCATATGAACACATTTCTCTCCATTATTGGAAATATGTGTGTATTTACTCCACTGTGCTTGCTCTACCATATCTCTTATTTCATACACAATAGCGGCTCAATTGCTTTTCTTTGGGTGAGATGTGACAGGGAAGGCTCATTTGGCATGATGTGCTGTTACAAGGCTCATCTTTATCGTGTGAAGGTGGTTGGGATTGCTGCGCAGATGCCTCATAATGGAGCTCCAGACTGCTGTAGCATTCATCTCTGTCAGGGCCAACAGGGGATCACACACTCATTCACAATAAACAGTCACAGAGATCATCTTGCTGTCAGGAATGGGGGATTATTTGTCTAAATATGCATATATTTTTCCCTTTGTGTCTGTAATTGGGTTGAAGATGAAGATGTGTAGCGGAGCGATTGTGCTGTTTATCTAAGGCAGGTTTTTCCTTTTATATGTTGCAGTATGTGGTGCAATATAACATCACAACGACAATGTTTTGAATGACTGATACTAATACTAATATACTGTAAAGCACTTTGTAACTTGGTTTCAGTAGAACTATTATGTCCATTTGAGCCAGGATCACTAAGTGACCTGTGCAGGTTACAGCTTGAGTTCACACTGCATTCAGACTTTTGCTACTAACATGCTATAATTATACATTGTTATCATTATTATGATGTTCTGGTTTGAGGCTGAAGCCAAAGCCAAAGTTACTAAAAGTGCAATGCCACCGACGGCTACTAGATGCTCCAACTCGCTCCCACTCAAAAAGTCTCAACTTCTGTCTAAAAATGTATTCTTGTATGTATGTATTTTTTTCAGTGACTCATTATGGTCACAATCAATCAATCACGTCAATAAGATTTGAAGACTTATTGTAGCTTTCATGTCTGCTGTATGGGCGTTGACTGACAGCTGTGATTGACAGCTGGCTCACCTGCTGCTCGCCACGGCTCCAGAACTCACACTGAGTCAATATTTGTCAAAATCTGTTCTTCTTACTACTTCACACCACTTTTAGACAGACTCACAATTAGATGTCCAATCAAGACAAATTCTGATGACCAGGATCAAAATTTAGAAAAAAAAAACATTTGACATACTGAAATGAGTCAAATATGTCCAAAAATGTTTTTAGAACCCTATGTAGATATCTTTAGACATCTGTAAAATATATAGAAGGCACTAAAAAAACAAACAAAACTTTCATTTAGAACCCAGTGAAGACAACTCTGTACCCTAGAAAGTATGTTTATATCACTAAATTGTCTTGCTAATCTGTTTTGTGTAAAATGTAATTGCTGCCATTATTTACAGGCCATTTTATCACCTGTCTCTTTAGGTCCCCTCCCAGAGCCAACTCTGTTCTGATTGGCCAGCTTCCAGAAGCCGCCCCTTAGCAGACTTCAGCTATGTAAACAAACAGCAGTAGTTGAATTTTGCTTCTTTTTTTCTCATTCTTTGCTCGAAATGGAAACTTCTAAAATACGTTTGTACGTGTTTGAGCCCGAATCCAAACCGAAATATGTGAGCGGACATTATGAATAACCCATAGCAATCACCTTAGCAACACAGTCTGCACAAACAATCTGTCGTCATCCCAAGGAGGAAGTGGAGGTAACTTCTCAAATGGAGCGTCGGTGTAGACTGAAGCCCTGGCTTTTGACTTTCAGGGAGCATTTTTACAGACGTTCACCCAAGTTTTGGACCTTTGACAATGCTTAACATACACAATCATAACAGTATAAAAAAAACCCAGAAAATCACAAAAAGCATCCTCTTTAAATTTCAAGGATGTTTCTCCAGACGGGATTTACATTATGAGCGAGTTTACTGAAAAACAATTGCAGCTGTAACTTTAAAATCACCCCACCAACCCTCAAGAAACAAATCTCTCATGTAGTGGTGAATTATGATGGATTTATATAAATAAATCTGTTGTAATTAAGGAAGAGAAATGGGCAGGGACTGAGTAAGAGGCAAATATTTATGTGTATGCATCAATACATGTGATGATATGTTTGCATGTACTGTGTAAGCATCTATTTTCACTTATTTCCACCATGTTGGATGCTTCAATTTGTAGCTTTCTCAAGGAATCTGCATAGCCTGGACTTGATTTCTGGTGATTAAAGTGAAATATGTCTAGAATAAAAGCTCCTCATACCCCTCTACCCCCTCAAACACATGGACAGATTGCTCTCTGCAGCCCACAGTAAATGGATACAACATATCTCCGTAAAAATTTAGAGAATACATATCCTGCCTTCAACCCCTGAGCATTGCAGAGAGAAAAGTGAAGATTCAAATTAATGTCCATGCTATAAAAGGATGTATTTGTTTTTTGTCTCAGAGCCTTCTGTACTCATACGATTCCAACAAGACAAATCTCCGGACAAAACATTGAAAAGCTCAAAGCACATATCTCATTACAGGCTTTTGTTTATAGCTTTGACTCAGCATGATACCGCAAATGGATTCTCTCTTTTTTTTTTTCTCTTCTTTACAATGCTTCATCGTCATTTTTATATTGTCTCTGAATCCTTTTGTGCTTAACACGTTCTGTGAATTACTTGGATTTCATGGGAATTACTTAAAAAGCTACTTAAATGGAAAATCTTGAATTGGAAATACTGTGCCACCTGAGGAGCCAGGACAAGGCCAATACCAGCTTCTTAAATACTCACGAATAAGTGCTACTCTAAGGATGAGAGACAGAATAGCACGATGTGAGTTTTACATTAAATTAGACAAAAACTATTACATTACATTTAATTAATAAAATAAATACTGTTGCTTTCCATTAGAAAATCCTACCTGGCATTAAACTGCAACCTTGACCGGTTCTTTAATCTGTTTTAAAGTATTTTTCTCACAATGTTGTTTGATATCAGACTATTCAATAAACTTGGCAAGTAGCAACGCCAATCCCTAATGTGTTCATAACTCAATCATATGGCAGTTTGAGGAAACTGCCAGTCCTTTATCACTCTGTTGTGTTTGGATAAAAAACCAGGAAATTGAATTGGTCTGTAATTGTGTTTCATGTGCTTGCAGTTTGCTGTAAAGAGCAGATTAGCGAGTGCATATGAACGCTGCCGGGACTCAATTATTTTACAGTACAAACTCTCACTTTGGAATGAAGGTAATGGACCGATGTCGGTCATGTTTGTCATTTCCATACACAATTCTTCATTCATTTATTTGATTTGATTTACTGATTGGGAATGTGCAGTTTTTAAACATTAAAGATGCACTGCACCGGAGTTAGCTCAAAGCTAATTTGCATCCGCAGTCCTTCGCAATCAAAACATACAACAACAAACAATACAAAGCAAAAAACCCACAGAGCACACCATGCAAAATACAAAATACAAAGCACATCACATACACCCACAATGTCAATTAGAAAATTATGAACTATCAGTGGCTGCTTTGCTTATTAAATGTTTGGTGGACCAACTTGTGAGTACACTGATAGATGCCAATTATTCCTCAACCTCTGAAGTAGAATCTAAGGCAAAGCATGGCAAAAGACAGATGCTTTAGTGTTCAAGAATGGGGCTTCTGCTCCACTAAAGTATAATATTGTGTAACTAATTTCATGTGAACAAAATATCAATCTAACACTCTCATGTGTACAAGGACCAAAAGGAGAGGACATGTTGCAGCTGTTTTAAAGTCCTTACATTGGTTGCCTGACAGTTGTTTTTTTTTTAACGAACAGTACTTTAATTTTTATTGGTTTTTCAGATGTGAAACACAACAGCATGAGCACTGAACAAATAGCTGTCGAGGGTGACTCACATGTATACATGTTGTCTTTTCCAATTATTCCACATCCGAACAGTTAAGTTACTTGTTCAGCATCATGTTTCATGTAAATGATTCACTTTTCCCCAGTTCTTGTCAAAAATGTTTCCTTTAACTCTCAGCGGATCGGTCAACTTTTCCATCAAATTAATATCCTGGAAAATCTCAAACCATTCTTTCCCTGGAGGATCAGCTTTACACTATTTTCTTGCTGACTAGAAGCAACATTTTTATTCAGATACCTATCTATCTCTCCTTTGTACTGCCACCTCAGTGCTCCCTAGATACATCACAGCACAGTTGTTCAGGATGGTATATAATAATATCTTTAATAGTTGTATTTACATTATCCCAGAAAGGCTTTAGCTTAGTGCAGTTCTTGTTTTTTTAAAGCACTTCATGGTCTTGCAGCAGCCTACATGTCTGACATGCTTGCAGTAAATGGAATAGTGTGACCCGTCAGGTCCTCTGGAGTCCTTCAGTTGTTTCTAAGTGCAGGATAAAAACCTTTTGGTGAGACGGTTTTTAGTTTTTATTCTCTGAGCCGTGGATCTGAGTGCAGCTCAAAGTGTTGATATCTTTAATTTCAAAACCTCCTCAGTCTGGCTTTTGATTAGAATGTTTAATGAACATTATTTATTTTATTTAATAACTTATTTTATTGCATTCACATGTTTTATTCCCTCTTATCAATTTTATTTCTCATTACCTTGTATATGTTTTATGTAGTTCTTATTTTATTGGTTTTATTATATTTTAATCATTTTTATTTCTTTTGTGCATTAGTGTCAAATTGCTTTAATGTTATATTATTAGTGCTTGCCGATCATCTGTAAAACACTTAAAATTGCAGTAACCTGTATGAAAGGTGCTACACAAACTGAAACTCTTATACTGATATTGGACACTTCAGCGAAACCAACAATATGTTCCAAAGAAAATATTTTTGCAAGTTCAATTCAGTAATTTATTATTTCACAGTCATATACTTAGGGGGTTTCACACAAGGCCGATGTTAAAAACAAAAAATCATTGGATCCTACACAAAATGCAAGTGATCGCATTTTTATTAGACCCTCCATGCCCGGTTAATTCTCACGACTTTCAAAGCCAAAACTTTATAATAATACATTGTAGTCTCAAGCTGAGTTATGACATTTCCAGGGTTCTTTACTCACACTTGACAAGACTTTATAAGATATTTTATAACTGCTTTTACAAGCTGAATAGTGCCGTCCATTATTAGTAAACTGATCTTCATGTGTAAAATCAATGGAGTGCCAAGAGCAAGATCTTTGTAGTTAATATAAGCAAATATTTATTGCTCGTCTGAGACAAGATGAAAGTTCTGGTGGGATGCAGCTCACGCTCGTCCACCACTTCAACAGAAGTGAAACAAAACAGTTTGACATGAAACTTGAGATGAAAATAATTATGTTGAAACAACAGGACATGGCCAAAGAAAATCAGATTTGTTTTCCACAGCAGATGAGAGCATCATCAAACACGCAGGTGTTCTTGGTTATTAGTCCAGAGGGGCACAGCAGGATTAATATTGTTTCCCAGCATCTGAACATGCCGACCAGTCATTCAGCGTAAATGAAGACATCTTGTCATGTGGGTCTATTCCACCATTGCTTTATTTTTACATCCACACTAAAGAATTGAATTTTGAAATGGTTAATTGTGGAAACAATGTGCAACACTAGTGTTCCCTGCTCGTTTTCAGGTTTCCAGGTCATTTAAAGGTCTCTCAACACTGAAATGCCTAAAGCGGTTCCCATCCCAACTGTGCCGCAGACCAGTTAAGTATTTGCTACTGGGCCAGAGGAAACAATATGATTCGCCAAAAAAAAGCTGGATAAGTACATAACTTTATAGACTATTACAGACCATTTTTGCAGTTATGACCTTGAACTTGGACAGCCACCTGACCCCCGGTCCCTCATGAGATAGACATACCAGGAACAGTTGGGCCTGAACAACAGGGGAAAGTTTGGGATGACATCAAGTTGTCCTCTTCACGCTTTGAGATTTAACCACTGTGGAGACCATTTTAGAAAAGCTATGTTTTTCTGAGTGAGGAAAAACCCACACTCAGTACGGAAATGGAGACAAAAAGATGTGTTTTTATAAATGTTGCCGTCTTAACGTGGATGTAATCTTTGTGTAAATGCCAAACTGAAATGCCAAACACCCTGAACTAAAGAATCCAATGCTTCAGCCTGAATAAGCTGTTTCAAACAATTTTAAAGTGCATCGTTCATTCTTGACCTTGCAAAACAGAAGATTCAAGATTCAAGATGTTTTTTTGTCATTCAGCAAAAAAGCAAAAAAGCAGAACGAAATTACGAGCATATGTCCTGTTAAAAACACAGAAAAATAAAAAGAAAACCGTATATAAAAAGATCTATATAAAAACAAAACAAAACTGAATGATAAATAATAAAAATTAAAAATAATTTCTGGACATTGCACAGGTGTGAGGTGTAAAGAATGTAAACATAAAAAGGAAGGGGGAGAGTTTTTGCACATATGATTGTGTTATATTGCACATACATAAATAAATAATATTGCAAGTTGACATGATAATCTTTCCTTAAGGTCCATTTCAGGTAGTAGCTGATCTGGAGCTTTTGAACATATCACATGATCTTCATCAGCAGATGGACTTTGTTTAGTTATCATGGAACCATCCACCTATTATAATCTCATCATGCTGCTAAACAGAACGGGTTGTGACTTAAAACAGAGAAATGTTTAGCAATATAACAGGATTAATACAGTTTTGCTCACTGTCATAAACATTATTTATTGCACCAGACAAGATCATCCAACTCTGAGCTGATCCAGTATCATTTTCTCTCTTCATTCATCTGTCTGTTTCTCTGCTGGTGAAGAGGTGTGTAATTTTGAAAACTCAAACACCACTCAAATCAGCTCCTGTATTGTATCTCTCGCGGCGGTTTGTGTCGTCGCCATGGTCACAGAGAGCCACGGGGGCGAGTTGGAACAGTTGAACCATCTTAAACTCCAATGGCAGCGGCGGCTAGAGTCGGGCGCATTCATGAGAGCAGCAGTCCTCCAGACCTCGGCGGCACCATCGTGTTTACTGCTTGCTGTTATGAAAGCACCTTAAAAAAAAATAGGGCTGAAAATTCTTGACCTCGGTAACAGCAGATGTCCAAACAACCATGCCTCAAATTTAAACCTGGATGTGAAGTCCAAATAAAATAGAATTAAATTTGACCTTCTACAACTCCATGACATCTGGGTTCTGAGGAAGAACATACATCAGAATATGATTAAGAGCAAAACAGCTGCCACTAAATGGACCTTGAGGTGAAATTGTTTTGTCAACAGCTCCAAGTAAACTTTTTGTCATGTCCTTAAATTACAGACCTGGTTCTCCAAAATGGTCACTAATCAGAAGTAATTGCCATTTTTATCATCCTTTGGCATCAGTAACAGCTAGGGATATGCAGAGAGTCCAGTATTTGTATTTGTATCTGTATTTGTTAAGGCAGCAAAATTATTTGTATTTGTATTCGAATAAAAGTGGAAAGAGGCTTAAAAATCCTGTTTTTGTATTTATTACGCTTTTAATTTTAAAACAAACAAACAAAACAAACAGACTCAATGTTCATGCAACATAAATTTAATGGTCAAAACAGTCAAAACCGAATGCTCTTTGCTCTGATGGTGTACTGGCTGCTTCCGACATTGTTCCAGCCTGTGATTGGCTGCTTGGTTCATGAAGTTGCCCATTTTCAAATTTCAGTGGGACAACAGTAATTGGTTAGTTCATTTTTAAACTATGCTCATGTGGTCACTCTAAACCTTGAACCACACTTGATTATTATGCCACTGTGTAAAGAGTAGGGATGTGCAGAGAGCCCAGTATTTGTATTTGTATCTGTATTTGTTGAGGCAGCAAAATTATTTGTATTTGTATTTGAATAAAAGTGGAAAGAGGCTTAAAAATCCTGTTTTTACTATGCTTTTAATTTTAGAAAATTAAAGTGTTACAATAAGTGTTCATTAATAAACCACCTTACGAAAGAGGTCCCCAAACTGGGTCTCGAACTGGAATCTCCCAGATCATAGACGACTGTGCCGACTACTGAGCGTGCAAAGTGTACAAAAGAGTAACGTTTTAATTCAGATTGAGGAATATGTTAATCACTGCTACTGTAAATGTGAAACAATAAGCCTCACAAGCAGCGACTTTTTCTGTGCTCACGTTCCTCACACTAGATCTACCCCTGTTGTGTGTGTCTCTCTCTCTCTGGAGCTTTCCTCCTCTTCTGTAATTGTAAATTCACTTTTTTGGAGGGGATCACTGAATTGTTTATAGAGACAAAAGAATCCATATAATCAATCTTTAACGATGTGGGAATAACTTTGGTTTTGTGTCTGGGACAGCAAATGTAAACTTGTTCCTTGAAAAAAGAAAAAAAAGGAGCTGAAATGTTGGATATGGATAAAGGCGAGTAGCCAAAATGCAGCAGCACAGACGATCACATTGAGTCTGACAGGGAGTGGTAACTGATGAATGAATATCACAATGCTTCTGTCTTCATGGGATTGATCTCAGTTGACTTTTTCTTGATGAGTGGGCAGTTCAAAAGTGTATTATTCCGTTGTTCCCTACCCTAACCACAGGCCACCGCCGCTACATAAAACCTTGCAGTTTTCCTTACAAAGAAGGGAAAAAACAGGCCGAGGCAAAAGGAAAACAAACATCAGTTTCAGAGATGATTATTTTTATTGTTCTTCAAATGATAATGCACATGTGCTTTTCATTATTTACCTCAAAGAAATGAGTGGGTGGATACAGAGACAAAGAGTCAGCGAGGATAAAAAGGAATGGAAGGGGAGAAGGGTGCAAACAGACAAAAAAAAAAAAAAAAAACGGGGTTAATGATATTCTCCAGCTTTGCTTGTTTAACCTACAGTATTTTTAAAGGTTTACAATGAAAGAAAAAAATGACATTTAAATCCGGTGGCGATAAGGTGTCACTCCGCCACCCTGCGAGACTCATATGAATGCATATGAGTGTGCATGAAAACAACACACACACACCCATCCCATCCCATGCGTACATCATAGGCACAGCAGAACATGGTCGCCGGGAGGGCTGACATAATTGTATTAATTGTTAACATAATGATGCATTTATGTTTAATGCCTACCTTCTGGTAATTACCAAGGAGGCACCTTAAGGCCTGGAACTTGGGCCTCCTTCTCTGTCTCTCTCTCTTTTTCTCCCCTTGACTCTTTCATGAATATCATTCCCTTTGTTATTACTCCGGCTGCTGCCTTTGCAGCTTCAAAGACTTTCATCATTTTTTTTTTTTCTCTCTTGTAGCCAGTTTCTCATCTCTCCCTCTCTCCTCTCTCTCTCTCTCAGGTGCACCACAGAAACGTATCATTAAGTCATCATAGCTTAATTTGTCTGGTCTAGCTCAATGGCATCCTGTGAAGTCCTTTTGACAAATGGAATAGTAAATGTACGCCTTGTATTAGACTTTGAAAAGACAAAAAAAAAAAAAAGAAGAAGAAGAAGGGACAGGAATCTTCCTCAAAGCCCATATTTGCTTTAAGTTGTATCCCGCTGTTTTAATAAAAGCTGAAAGCAATAGAGCATTTTGTGAAATATGCACATTTGGATGAAACAAAGTGACATCTCAAAGTGCATATCTTGTCACTCTTTCTTCAAAGAGTGAAATGATAAAATGATGAATTTTAGATGTGTGCTTTCAGTACGGAGGTGGAATCAGGACATGACTCGCCTCACTTAGCATAAAGACTAGAAGCAGAGCAGCTAGCTAACAGCTCGATGGAGCTTAGCGTAAATTCAGGCAGGAAGACTATCTTTAACCATTCATTCATTTCCCTCTCCTCTCTCTCTCCCCTGCCCCTCCTGCTTTTGCATCAGCTGTTTAGGGGCGTCACTCCTATTTATCAAATCAGATTCCTCCACGATCTCTAACCGCCAATCACGGCTCAGCTGTCAAACTTTAAAATTTGTCGCTGTCAGCTGTCATTCTAGAGCTCGCTCCTCTCCTCTTCATCCCAGATCACCATCTCGCCATCTCCACTCCGTTGCTTTGGCACCAGGCCTGAGTTCACCAGAAGCCGCTACCTACACCACCAAGATCTACACCTCTTCCTCATCATCACCACCAGTGTCTAGACTCCATCGGGGGGGGGGTTATCCTATTCTACTCTTGCATTCACCTCCCCCCTTTCATATCCGGTGACATCACGATGGGGTCTAATCGCCAAAGACTTTTTCATCTATCATGCTTGTTCAATAAATATCATTTGCTTCATAAAGAAACTGAGTCTCTGCTGATTGAAATGGCTTTGTTCAAAGTTTAAAAATACGCCCAACAACAGTGTGTCTCGTTTCCTTGACCTATAGGAAGAGAAATGTAACAAGACTATGGTCCCATTTACACCTGGTATTCACACATAATCTGTATTTGGATAATGACATTTGGTCCACAGTCCTTTGCATTTACACCTGGTATTAATAAGTGCTCCTGTTATCCTGATTTGACCACATTGTGATCGCATATCTATATGCAAATTAGCTAGGTGGGAAAGCAATGCTGTGGACAGGTGTCATTCATTTTTTATCGTTACTACTTGTAGCTTTTGCCAGACTTGCTTAAGATAACAGGAAAGGTGACCTTTCAAGTTGATCTGCCATTTTCTTCTTAAGAATCCAATTACAATGCCAGGTAGACCTTCAATCAGCCAGCGGTCTGGTTGATTAGACTGCATTCTTATCACAATGCATTCTGAGTGCATTTACACCTTTTGTTAACATGCATTTTTTCTTTATCCAGAAAGGACATCCAGATACAGATGGGACGTTGATGCAAGATGTAAATGGGGTCTAAGAGTCTACAAGTGGCTCTGTGAGGCTGCGATGCTTATTGTAAAGAAAACCAAACTGACAAGTTAAGGGATCACAAAGCTCACAAAGACCAAGAATGTCCATCAAATTGAATGGTAATCTACTCAACAGTTGTTTTGACATTTCACTCCGAACCACAAATGTCAACCTGCTGGTGGTGCCGGAGGAAAGAGCAATGAAACATCACCAAAATCCTGAAAATCCATCATTTTGGGACCATGGATGTCTGTACAAAATTGGCGCCAGTTCATCTAATGGATTCCGAGAAATGTTGCTTGACTTGCTGGTGGTGCTACATGAAAACTCTGAGGACTGAGTAATTAAGATTCATCCTCTGGGCATCTGCAAATGGCAATCCATCCAATAGTTGCTGAGACATTTCCCTTAAAAAACATCAAACTAATCAGGAAGGATCAGGAGACCACCAAAGTCTGTAAGACTCGCCATCTGAGGATCTAAGTGGTGGACTGACCAACCAACCCCAGAGCCACACAGTTGCTTTAGCAATGCTAAACAAGGGGTTTAGTACATGTTACAACTGTTTCCTGATAAACAACAGTTTATTCATGAACCCAGTACTTCTGGGCATCTTCTCTGGCAGACCAGACCACCACAGGCAAGATACAGTTGACGGGCACAAGTTTTTGGTCTCTGTAGAGGCACAGTGTTACCAAACCTGGCAGCCTCACTGTGACGAGAGGCGAAGACTGAGGGATGTTACGCACAGTCGTTGCACCCAACTGTTATTTGCCAAGACACGGTTCCAGCACCTAACTCCCCCTAAAACCACTAATCCATATTTCTACATTTCTGTTTATGTACGGGTTACAGAATGAGATACAACAAATTAATTAGTCATCTTTAGAGTTTATAGTAGGTGTATTTATGAGCTTTGGACTGAGCAGGGCTAGCTGTGTCCCCCTGCTTCCTGTCTTTATAGCAAGCTAAAGACTAATTCTTCACACTCAGCATACAGACATGAGATTCTTAAATCAACAGAAAATTACAGCTGATATTGCTGGGATTATAATTGTTTTAGTAGTTGTTGATCTGATTCTTTACCATATCACCACAAGGTTCAGCATTACTGTTTAATTAGCCCGTTTTCATCCTCAAAGCATATTTATGGCAGATTTTTTTTTAGATTTATAGATCCCAATGTCGTGCCACATATTGACTCGATTCCCTTTTCGCTTGGGAGATGTCATGGAGTCAAGAAATAAAGGCTAGCCGCAGCATGTTAGACGTTATTACTGTTATTGATGACTCATCAATCTTGCACAGACCACAGAGTGTCCAGGGACTGCAAGGATCAAGGCCCTAAATCATGACTTCCCTGGCAGAGAAGCTGCTATAGGAGATAAGAGAGTATAGTGTACATGTATGTATGTGTGTTTGTTAGCATGTCTCTGCTTGTATGTATTTCTGTGTGTTGATATTGGTCCTGTGTGTCCATGTTTAGAGTTTTGTTGCTATGAAGATGTTGCTAAATTCATCAGTTTGTGATATATTACATATTTCATCACTGGATTATCATTATCTTTTTTTTGCTTAAGCAGGAAAAATCTATTCTTTCAAGGGTAAACAGAAATATTCATGTCAGCATCGGGTCTCTGCATCGGCATATCATGTGACGTGTGTTTGGGTGGCAGCATATTGCACATGATAGATTTTCAAACGTTATTGATTTGTGATGGAGACTTCTCCACGGATGAATGCGCTATTGATGTACTGCTGCCAGCCGACGGTGGAACAATGCTTGAAAGATGAGAAGACGGGTCAAGTCCAGGACTTGCCCTTGTAGTGAATGCATGAATCTAGACAAGGGCAAGATAATTAGATTTCTCTCGGTGCCATCAGAAGTTTGTCACCTGGCAGTCACTGTTACTGTCCGTCTGCGGGTGTGTGTGTGCGTGTGACGAACAGAGAGCGAGCGAGAGCTGCTGTCCAGCCTCAGCTTGATTGATATGTCCGCTGATAACAGTCATTTCTTTGTGTGCAGTCTATTGTCTCCATGAACCTGTGGTTGCACTATGAACACCCTTAGGCTTTTGGTCCTGGTTTTGACTGCAACTGTTGGTTTTGACATCTGAATTCAACCATTTACATAAAGGAATTTTGTGCAATACAATAGATTATTTGTCCTAGTAATTGAAAGAGTTTCACAACTGGACACAACTATGTCTTCTGCCCCTCAAGGCTATTGTCCACAAGATCATAACATAGAACAGAATATAACTTTATTGTCCAACCAGAGCTGGATGGAAGACAAATAGACACACAGACATGATTAGATTTGATTCACTTGATTTGTCATGGGGATAAAAGACCATTTACAGAGGTCATTTTTGGTTACTGGTGCTCTTAGATGTCACTCAGTGGGAAGCAAATCTAATTCTAGGGGGGAGAAATGACTCATAACACTGCAACATAAGGCACAAATATGCGGCAACTGTACAAAAACTTAACAGTTTGGCTAAAAATGAGTGTAGTCCTTTGCTATTTAAAAGATTTATGTCTTCAGTACAATAGGTACACATGTGTATGGGCCTAAGAGAACATACATTATATTCTCCAGTCAAAGGCAGTGTCAGTCTCGTTAACATCAACGATTCTTCCTGCTTTGCATCATGCAGCCGCAACAGCTTACAATGCAACCACTACATTAACCTTCCTGCCAGCCAATCGATGCAGTGTCACTGTTAATCCTCATTGCACATATGTGACCTTTTACAAACTTCACTGCCCTTGCTCCCAGGTGATTAATCCTAGTCGGGGTAATTGGATGTTAATTGGAGAGACTATTGACCAAAGTCTTGGAAAAATAGTGAGCGAGCGATTTGATGATCCATCTTGTATTGATAAGCAGACATGTAGGAAGAAGGAGACAATCGCCATTAGAACGAATCCATTCATCATCATTATTATTGGTCATTTGTGAAGGGAGAAGGGTCCTGTCCTCCTGGGTAAACATCCCTCTATGATTCGCCTTGGGAATACGATCCATTTGTATGTTTTTCATCAGTTCGGAAGCATGCACGTAGTTATTTTTAGTTTGCATTTATGTGAAAAGCAGTAAGTAATATAACTGATCAAAAATGTTTTTTTCAACATTGTATCATCTTCAGTAAG
This sequence comes from Thunnus maccoyii, assembly GCF_910596095.1. Lineage (NCBI taxonomy): Eukaryota > Metazoa > Chordata > Actinopteri > Scombriformes > Scombridae > Thunnus > Thunnus maccoyii. The sequence goes on from NC_056543.1 coordinate 4,380,296, forward strand.
GACCAGCTAAATGGTTTTTTTTTTGTTTTGGTTTGTTTGTTTTCTAAAGAGGATTTCCAGGTACAGCACTTATATTATATTTGTAAGATTAAGCTGTTTTATCAGGGCTGCTGCACAGATTCTCTATTTATTGATGGCCCTTGAATAAAAACACAATTATCCTCATTTTAAAGCTGACCTTTAGGATTTTCTAAATATTTAGTTTGAAAAATAATCTATTCTGTGTTCTGTATCCAACACTGACATTAGTTTAACTTGAGCAGATGTAACAGAACAAATAATTAGAGGACACTGTTTTTCTGAATATAAGACTAAAAGCCTCCTGTTGTTGAATTGTACGTAGATCAGATCAGATAGAACATTGATTGTCATATGAATCTCTGTGATTCTTCTTGCAATCAAGCTGGAACAAATGTGAAACCGGTATCTGACCAATCAATAGAGTCTTGGCTCAATCCTAATAACTATGAGCAGAATGTTTGTTTTGTATTTAAATAAGAAGACTGAGAGTCTACAGCCATGCTGGCAGCTCTGTGAGCCTGTATGTGGACACAGAGGTGCTTTGAGGTGAATGCTAACATGCTAATGATTAGAGGATATGTACTGTATATAAACCAAAGTATAGGCTAAAGGAAAAGTCCAGGTGTCACCATAATCATTAGGATTCATCTTCTAGGGCCTGCAGACATCTGTGCAAAATTTCATAGCAATCCATCCCGTGGTTGAAATATTTCAGGCTGGATCAAGCAGAGCAGACTGACCTACACAATGACACTGCCATCCCCAGAGCCATGCAGCTAGCATGGATAAAAATGCCCAGCAACAAGAGCTCTGGCTCCAATAACAGAGAGATAGTCTTGGCAGGCTAACCTGGGCAGGAGATCTGTGCCTTCCTTTGCTTTGTCTTAAATCAATCATCAGTTGATTGATGACTGGATAAAGGGAAAGTGTAAACAAATTTAATCTGATGCAAAAGAAACTGGCAAGTAAGATGCTCATGTCTAGCCTGACAGGAGGAGTTGAAGAGTAAAGAAAACTTAGGGAGAAAAAATACAAAATTTGATCTCTTTTATCAAATAACATCAGAGACAAGATCTTGCGTCAGTTGTATATGTGGCATTAGAGCCTTTAAGGCAGTAAAAAACAGTATATAATGAGTGAATCTATTTTATTCATGTTTATTTTTGTATAGCCTTGTCAAACCCTCTCTGTTACTGCAAGCTATTTGGATAATACTAATTAATTATTTAAAAAAACAGGGGTTGAAAGTAACTAACTACATTTTCTCAAGTACTATACTTAAGTACAGTTTTGAGGTACTTGTACTTTACTTGAGTATTTCCATTTTACTACTATTACTGTTTACTTCCACTACATTTTGGAGGGACATACAGTATACAACACTACATCTGTTTAACAGCTTTAGTTACTTTTCAGATGAAGATTTGACACAATGGATAATATAACAAGCTTTTAAAATACAGCACATTGTTAAAGATGAAACCAGTGGTTTCCAGCCTTTTTAGCTTTTGTTGTCGGGGTCACATTTCAGAGTTGTTGAACTGGAGAGTTGTTGTTCAGAGTTGTTAACAGCTCTACCAAATAGTGATTTTTCCCCCTGAACTTCTCACATGCTTTCATTTCAATAAATGTTCAAATGATCCAATATTTCACCAAAAGTCAAAAGTTAGAGAAAAAGTCCAAAAACTGAAAACAGATTTGTGTATCAGAACTTTTCGTTTTTTCTTCTTTCCTCTCCCATTAATCATCTCACGACCCCTCAGATTTATCTGCTGACCCTTTGGAGGGCCCCGACCCCTAGGTTGGGAACCAGTGGACTAAACTAGCTAACTGTATATAAAGTAGTGTAAACTAGCTCAACCTCCAGCAGCTACAACAGTAACATGCTGCTCTAACACTGATGCTTCACTATTAATAATCTAATGATGTCATATATAATAATATATCAGTCAGAGGGACCAAACCACTACTTTTACTGCAATACTTTAACTACATCAAGCTCATAATACTTATGTACTTTTACTGCAATACTTTAACTACATCAAGCTCATAATACTTATGTACTTTTACTGCAATACTTTAACTACATCAAGCTCATAATACTTATGTACTTTTACTGCAATACTTTAACTACATCAAGCTCATACTTATGTACTTTTACTGCAATACTTTAACTACATCAAGCTCATAATACTTATGTACTTTTACTGTGGTAGGATTTTTCATGCAGGACCTTTACTTGTAATGACGTATTTTTAAATTGTTGTATTGGTACTTTTACTTAAGTAAAGGATCTGAGTACTTCTTCCACCACTGAAAATAACATTGCCAGCTCTCTCTGCAATAGAAAGCAAAAATCATGATGTCACTTCCTGTCTAGCCTCTATTCCACCAGCTCCTGTAACTCAGTACAATCTCTCTTTAAATATTCTGTTCATCAGTCTTCCTGTTGCTCTGGTTTACGTTGCATATTACACACGAGACACACAGTGGAGCTTGATCACCTCCAGCGGGGCCAGTGGAGTATTGATAACAATTCCATAATAATGTGAGCTGGTATTACGCTTATCAATATTAATGGACATATATGTGTATTGTGGGCTGTGGATCAAGGGACAAAGGAGAAAACCAAGTTTTTATGCAAATTTACTTTTATTTAATTTTTTTTAAATGGCACTCTATTGTCCTTCTGCTGTATTGAAGCTTTTACTTCTCCATAAGTCACTTTGTAATTTTGTTTTGAAAGGTTCCATACAAATTGCCAGTTTGTTATGTTTTTATAACCTCCAACAAACTCATTTACCGGCTCCCACATTTCTCTTTATTGAGCAGAACTGTTATAAATAATTGATTTCCAATTTTTTTCAGTCACCAATAAACCTGTGATTAAGGACAATAACAAAGACAGGTGACATTTAAATGAATCTTCTTTAATCCCTTACGTCGGTTGTAAATCCTGCCCTTCGTTTCTCCACAGCATTGTCATGTAAAAAAACAAAACAAAAAAAAAAACAGCTTTAATCTGGGACATGAAAATGAGTTCCATCATGGAGGCATGAGGTTATTGCATCTCCATTTAATAGCTATCACTATGCCAAGGACCTTGTAATGTCCAACCTTGCCCTGAGCTGTTCACAGACAGCTCAGGAAAGAAAAAAAAACAAAAACAAAAACGCCTCACTCACATCATTTTCAAGATAAACAGAAATACAGTTGAGCACGTTTCAAATGTCTCCACTATAAACACCTGGTCACTGAATTCTCACTCATGCATGAAGAAAGTTCTTGGCAGGAATCAGCGCACGGAGCCAAAACCATGAGGTCACTGGTCACCTGCCGTACAAATCAGTCTTTGTCTTCCATTGACCTTTTTTTTATTGGGAAACAATATCGCTATAGAAGCAATAAAAAAAAAAATAATAAAAAAAAAGCTCCACTGGTGTTTTTTGTGGAGAGTGGCCATGTTGTGATCGGAGAGACAGGAAACTGATGGTGACACGGCTCAAGTAGCACACCTGCGACGACACTAGCACCACCTGCCATGCCGATGTGCCCCGTTTACGTCCTCCTCACACACACACACACACACACACAACGAAAGCAGTTTTTCTTGTTTTTTAATGCCACTCATTAAAAGTAAGCAGTAAGGCTAATTACACTGTGAAGCCACACGTTCCACTTCCTTAACTTACAACCACGTCATGTTTCTTACACAGTACACCTGGAGAGCTGCTGCTCGTTAGTCATGATTAGCTCAGGAAAATAAAGAAAAGGGCTGACTGGTAGGCAGTGATGAGGAAAGTTACTTAAAATCATTGTTTATTGAAAAAATAATTACGTACTCAGCAACAGTTACATTAGTCGTTACTTCCTGACACTCAGCTCTGCAGAAGTGACAAATCCACATGTTAAATCATCTGTATTTATATTTTTCTTCAATAATGTGAATCTATCTCTCTCTCAATACTTTCTCACTTCTCTAATATTTATCATTTTCTGCCACTGGTGAGTATTTTTGCCAGCAGGAGGGTGAATGTGGGATCGACTCTGACTGGACTACAGTGTTCATAGTAATTAAGGAACACATCACCCAGTGTAATTATGTGGCTCATTGATATGTTTTTAATCATTTTTTTGGACAATTAAAGATCATTTTTACTACAGACGTGACATTAAAAATGGCTCTTTTAGCCAAAACAGTGTGACAGTGTGCGAGCAACGGGACCCTGAAACGGAAGCAGCTAATTGGAATTCAGCCACCATTAATTTTATTATTTACACCTGTGCTTTCCCTACTGTGACAAGGCTGTTCAGGTCTTTAGCACAGAGGAATAAGTTATATCAAGCTTTTGCTACACAGACATGACAACTTGAAGTAGGAAAAAATAACTTTTGGTCTTGTCATGTGATTTGTTGACAGTATAGAATATCAACAGACATCCTGTAACACACTGTTACGTCCCCAGTCGAGGGGAAACCTGGACATAACATGTTTAGAGCCTCTGCTCTTCCCAATCCCAAGAATGGTCAGCCCAACAACCATCAAAGTTGACTTCGGAGTTGAGCAATGCCCAAAACAACAAACAAAAGTAAACTAAACCCCCACAGTATAACCTAACTCCTAATCAAGAAAAACTAACTCCTAACTCCTACTAACTATGACCGCTACCCAAATTGGTGCAACTATTTACAATGTACAAGGAACTACCATCTAGCAGACCTAACTGACATCTTAAATCCGCAACAATTTACTGATCACACACATGTGATCCACACACATATTAAGGTTAGCGGGACGGGCCTCCATTGTTGGAAATGGAAGAGAGAGAGAGAGAGGCGCGAGCCGGAATCAGCTGGTGTTTAAATCCTCAGCCCTAGCCAATCAGCCATCAGCTGACCCGGCACATAGGCCAATCAGGGAGCACCACCTGCAAGCAAACAGGATGCACACACTGGAGGAGGGAGGAAGCAGAATCTGAGATGACCAGCAGGAACAAATACACATAAATAATGACCAAGCATCATAACACTGAGGGTCATAACACACATGTAGAAATAGAAAGTAAATGAAAACATGTTGTAGTTTACTGACCATCAGCAGCTAGTTTAGCTGCGGTGATTCCTGAAGTTCTGTGTATCAGAACTTTGGCAGCTAAGATGACACATTATGTAAATAAGACACGGCTGCTGGAAGGCATATTCCCACTGTTTTGGCATCCCCTACCTGCAGGCCCTAAGACAAGTTAACACAGGTCTCAGACAAAACTGATAACCCTCTTTCTCACTTCCTGGTAAGAGCAGTCAAAGCCCCCTTTCAACCGAAGGTTCAGGTAGTTTGGAACCAGAAGAACTAATCTCAGGAGCTAAACTTGGAGCTCTAAGTCCCTGCTGTGCAGTCCTGTTTACGTTTCCACTGCATCTGAAGAACCAGGTAGATCATGCAAATTAGACCCATGAGGAATAATAAAAAAAAATTTAAAAAATGATGGCGGCACTTGAAACATAGCGTTCACACATGAGGAAAAAAACACAGATTTGTCCTGCTGTTCTTTGTACTTACTGCTGCGTGAGTTGGATGTAATGAATGTGTGCAGAGCAGAATAAGGCAAATATCTACTCATGATTAACATTCAAAAGAGAGCACTCAAATTTTTTAATCATCTTAAATCCAGCCCCCCCCCGGACACCCTTTTTATTCCAAAACCCTCCAAACTCAAGAGCTGAAGCCCAGAAAAAAAAGAATCAGTTGGTGATGAGACTAACTTCCCCTTCTCAGACACACTGTGACCAGTCTCACACCTACACTGCTTCACAAACACCGATCAGAGTAAACCAAATTATAAAGCAAGGAAACCTATTTGGAACGCTGGAAAGATGAAACTAAAAGCCAAAGTAGATTAGAGTGTTTGAATTGGTGGAATATTTCTCTACTGTCAGAGATAGAAAGCAGAGACAGATCCTAACCAAGCACAGGCTCAGTGACCACAAACTGGCAATCGCGAGAGGACGACACAGAAAACCATAGCAACCAGAAGAAAACAGAAGGGCTGAGGTCGAGACAGACGCACTTCCTCCTACAATATAAAACATTCAAGGAAATTTCAGAGAGATTTCAAAGAGCTTAATGACCTCTAAAATTAAAAAAAATACTAGAGACAAGCATATCCTGCTGCCCAATATGTATCAACATGCTACTATCTGAGGGACAGTGATGCATGCATTCACACACACACACACACACACACACACATATGACAAATATACAGTATGTATATCATCAGATCAGCAATTTACACAACATTTTAATGAATGTGGGATCTTTTATTTTACAGTCCACATACCGTATGCAAGCATAATTGCCGTATTTTAGGATTAATGGAAAGTTTATGCTCATTACGCAATGATCAGCTTACTATGAATGTTCATGACTATCAACTGAAACCAATTAGTCCTGTAGAATTGATAAGAAATACAGAATTTTGCATATATATACTCCTCCCATGACTAACATAATGCATAATATCAGGGAAAGCAGGCGCTGCGTACATGCATGTAATATACTGTATATATAATGAATATATGACAATCTTAATATAATTAATATATATTAATGTTGTGTTAACGTTCATATTACTGTTATTTTGTTCTGTCCAAATATTTGGACAAATTGTATTTTTATGCTTTGGAAGCGTTGTTCTCAAAACTTTCATGCCAATAAAGAATGAACTGAATTGAATTAAATTTAACTGAATTGAAAAAATGGACTTGAATGAAAAGGCAGATGGAAGAAAATTTAACAGAAACTAAAAGCGTCTGTCTCCACAATAAAACATCAGCTGAATGTTTGATAGTTTTTATTTCTGCTTTGACACGTAACTGCCGTGAAACAATCAGAAAATAACGTTTTATTTCTCTCATTCACTGGCTTTGTTTTTTCACCTCTCTCTCTCTCTCTCTATCTCACTCGCTCGTGTTCTCAGCTCGCTCTCTCTCTATTATAAAATGAGTCAGGAAGCTGACTACAACTAATCTACCTTTACTTTTAACGTTAAAAAAACAAAGAGAAATGTTCTCCCCTCGTCCTAAACTCTTTGTTTCATGAATGAAACGGTACAAACTTTGAAGCAGCCGCACTGTCTGTGTTTGGTCATCCCTGCAAACCCTGCCCTTAAAGTTCCTGTAATTTTGGACAGTACTACCCCCCCGAGCAGGGACTTTTTTGGGGATAAAACAGTCTCTCTGGAACTTAATTTAGTCCCTGATCCCTCCAGTCGACACCCCAAAATATTGAACAGTGTGACTGTGATTAGTGACTGTAATGTGAAGGGAATTTGAAATTGTTATCCTTTTTGCAAGGTTTATAATGTTTCTACAACCAAACACTGCTGGTAGGTTGCTTTTTCATTCACCCAGCCTAATTTTTCATTGCTAGTTATTTGTTATTAGAACTCCTATCCTCCCTCACCACTATTGTATTGTAGACTTCTAACTAGCTTATTTGTATCTGGATTTTGGTAGGACAATAAAAACAACCTGATATTGTGTTTCTGATGGATGTAAACAAAGACAGCTATTATGTCCCAATTGCCAGGTGTTGAACGTGACGTGCCACAATAATTCAAAGTATCCAACAGCTCTAGATGCAACTCTCTCACCAGGGGGAGAATGACAGAGAACCTCTTTAGGGACTACGTGCTGACCGACAAGGACTCTGCTCTCCAAACATGCATGGAGCAAGAGGACAGATTGAGTTTCTGGCAGGGTTTCAGTACGGGGAAACAGGGAGATATGAAAGATGGAAGGAAAATAAGCAGCTTGGGGCAACCTGCTGCGTCAAGCCAGAGCCAGAAGATGATGAGGTGACAGGAAAAGAGGAAAGAGCGCATCTGAAGAGAGCGTCTGACATGTGGGGAGGGGAGGTGGAGGGGGTGGGGGGGGGGGGCGGGGGGTGCAGTCATCATGCATCCACTGGCTAGCTCAAGGTTGTGCAATTAAAGGAAAAACTGTAATACGGAAACATAACAGATGATCATTTGTTAAAAGTCAGAATACATTTGCATTTACACGCACACACAGAAGCACACACAACAAACATACAGTATATCATCAGCAATTTACAGCTTAACTCATATTAAAATGGAAAAAAACAGGTTACACAACTGTTTAATGAATGTGGGATCTTTTATTTTGGAGACATAATTGCCATATTTTAGGACTGATTGAAAGTTTGTGCTCATTATACAACGATCAGTTTGCTATGAATGTTCATGACTATTAGCTGAAACCAATTAGGCCTGTTTGATTGATAAGAAGTACAGAATTTTGCAAATATATATTCCTCTCATGACTAACGTGTGCATAATATCAGGGAAAACAGGCACTGTTGAACAATATCATGTTGAATGGATTGTTGTGCTACAAAATGCAACAACTGCAGCAATTTTGACCACAGCAACTAAAACTGTGCTCAAAATTGGGTTAAGAAACAGACATGTTGACATTATTGACAAAATTATCATGTGACAGAAATGTGTCATTTTCTTGAAACAGTATTTTAAATGTGCATTAACATCAAAACAGGTAAAATAAAAGGCAGAAACCGTCACTCTGGCTGACATCTTTAATTGTAAATGTACGTTTTGATGAACAGACATCTTGGTAATTTAGTTTCTTATCCCACATATTATATAAAGCAGTGGATAAATCCAATCATAATAGAAAAAAACAAAACAAAACAGATGAACTAGTCCTGTAAAAGGTAAACTGTCCTAGCTTAGCAGAGAAGCGCTAACTGCCATCTTAGCTTCTTACTCAGGTGGAAGTCATGTGATTTGTGCGCTTAAGCTGTTTTTAAATCGTATATTTAAACTTATTGAATTGTAGATTAATTCATTATAATCAGTTATATTACAAATATTACAAATGTTTACCAGATGTGTTCATATAGCAAAACAGAAATGCAGTGAACTCTTTATAAGTTATCGATTATAGATGATAGATTTATAGATTGTGAACACATGGCGAAATACTTTGACTGTTCGCTTATTAAGCCTCAAATTACCATCACTTAAGTACACATTCTAAATTTTCTATTTTCGCTTTATTTTATCTTATTTTTATTATTATTAGTAAGTAGTGCTGAGGTCAGTGGTTGGTAGGTTTGAGAAAAAAGAGAAAAAGTAGTGTTTGTTTTTAATCCCCACAGCGCCACTAAGGGTGTTTTGGGGTTTTTTTCCCGGGACAGCTTCGGGTAGCACCCGACACAGATGAGGCCCAGTGTGAGGTTAAACCTGTGGGAAGACGTTTTGGAGTAAACTGAAAGGGGCTTATGTCAGTTAATCTAGACCGGTGGTGAGTCTTTGTCCGTTGGGAAACTGCTGTTATGCTCATGGCTTCAGAGACCAAGGCGCAGATACTTTCTGAGTTTTTCACTTATTAAGTCTCATATTACCACCACGGAAGTACGTACTCTGTGTATTGTATTTTTATTTTATGTTGATTAATATTATACATTATACATTTACATGTTTTTATGTCGATGTTTTCTCTTTTTTGATGTGAAGCACTTGTTGCATCTAATTTCTTCTGTTGTAAAGCACTTTGAGCTGCATTTTTATGTATGAAAGGTGCTTTACAAATAAAGTTATTATAATCAAAATAAAGTTTTACTGTCTTTAACAAATTGCATCAAATGGACAAAAAAAGCTGAAAAACACCTTCTGTTTGTAGGTAGTCATGTATGATCTATGGTAATATTCCTCACTCTCTCTAGTGATATCACAGTCTCTGATGTCCATAAAGGAAGATGAACATCCATAAATCTGCTCAGAATTCAGATATATTAGTATAGAAAAAAAATCTGGCTCATAATCATCAAATTCAAATTCAAGTTTTCTTCAGTATAAATATTATCCAGGTGATTGTTGTCTGTGCAAACAAGTGTTGCTATTAGCTAATGCAGCATAATTTGTTGTCTGAAAACATGGATTATGTGTAGCCTGCAGCTAACTGACTCCATGGCAACATTATATACACTGCCTGTTAATATCACCCAAAGAATGATGGGAAATGTCGTAGCAAAAAACTAAACCAAAAAAATAGGAGAGAAAAAATCCATTAAAATTAGCTTTTATTTGTTTTAGTACTCTACTTTATCCGCTTCACTGTCACTGCAAGAATATGAGATTAACACAATTTATTTAGAAAGTTTGGGCGCAGACCCAGACGGACTGCATGAGGCTGGTGCAGATGCTCTGCATGAGGGTGTTGAGGAGCGCTGAACCCCCGGATGGTAGGTGGGGTCGGATGTCACTGGATGTCTCTGAAACGAGCAAGACAGATAATGAGGCATAGGGACATTTATGAATGAGAAGAAGTGTAATAGAGGGTCTGAACGTATGCAGTGATTGGATTGATGAGATGAAGAGGAAAGTAGAGGAGTAGAGAAGAGAGGCTGAACCAGAATGAATGGATGTGCAAATGAACTTGGCTCATCGTTGAACTACGGTACCTCAGACAGGCAGATTGTGTATAGTAACATTTACAGGAAAGACTGTTAGTTGTTCAAAAAGACCATTGACTTTTACAACCCAATACGTGTTTTCATCGACAGTCGCTGAAATTGTTTAACCTTTTTCCTGATTCAAATGCTACTTCATTTCTACAGAGATGACATTCAGCTAAGAAAAAAAAATGACTCTTTTGACCTCTTTCACACAAGCTTTTAATCTGTCAAGCTTAACTTGTCAATTGATGGCACCGTTTTGATGAAGAAACAACAAAGAAAAATATCCTGGCAGGAAGTCTAAAGGGGGAATATAATTGCTGCTGTAGTGTGCTGAATAGGCTATTCAAATGCCATTCTGCACACAGTGATTGGCTTTCCTCTCCTCCTCCCATTTGCCCTCTCTCAATGCTTTCCCTGTCATTCAAAACATGAGGAGGCCTTTTCAGAAGCTTGGAATAGTTTGCATGGCAGAATAACAAGCTAATTAGAGCTTCTCCAGTGATGGATGGCTGTGAGAGGGTACGAGATGTGGGCACGAGGGCAGCACGGCACCCCGATAGCGTCACAACCATCTGCCCCACTTTGACGGCTTAATTGGAAGAGCGATGGGGGATATTTGGGATTCAGCCTAATGGCTGAGCTGACCCTGTGTAGATGGGTAATGCCATTTTGTCCCTATTTGTAGCCATACGTTTGGCTCTCAGCCCCCCTTTGTTTTGTTTCCCAGGGTGTGATTGGATTGTTAAGGTCAATAGGGGTCAATAAGTAGCCTAAAGCAGCCATCTTAGTGTCAAATTCAGAATGAAGGATGAGGAGGGGTGAAAGTGTTAGCTTCTAAATTTACCACTTAAACCCAATCTGGAAAATCTCAAGTAGTTAGTGTTTTGGGGAGAATTTAGTCAAATGAGCAACTCCCCCCTTCATGCTTATTTAAGAAGACCTTCGGATTCAACATTTTCTTCTAAAATTTAAGTTTATATACATCACTAAATGTTTTCTCCTAACACAAATGAAGGGAATATAAGTACTGCATGGATAACATTTCCTTTTTCAATACTAAACCAAGGTGATAATATTCCCCAACCCATAAACCTGCATTCATTTATCTTTTTGACCATATAGCAAATGTGTCATACGTGGTTTTAAATGGGTGGCTGCTACAATCTGATTGGCAATCCCAAAATTTCTGCCACGTCATTGGCTTCCACCTTGCCGTGGTGCAGATGTTTGACCAGCACATTTGTCCCTACTGAGACACTGTGCCTGTATGATTGACAGAGGCATGAGGGGCCCCCCTTAACTGCGGTACCATTGCAGCAACAACCGGTACAAGGAACCCCCCTAAAGGGCCCCGTCTAATTGGTGTCTCTGTGACCAGTGTTACATCCAGGTAACTATTTGTATTAACTAATGTTACACAAAATAGAGAAGAGTTATCTGTCTGGGAGTGAAAAAAGAAAGAGACAGAAAATGGAGGAGGAGAAAAGAAAGCAGGACAGTGGTAAGGGGAGCAGATGATGATAAATGATGATTGATGATAGTAAACTGTAAGCAAAAAGAGTTAGTTAGCAAAGATACATGATGTCATGTAATATGTAGTTTAGCTAACGTTTTAGGAGTTGGCATTTGTAAATTTTTATTGTGAAATTCAATAAAGATCTTTAAAAATGCAAGAACTTGACTAATGCTATCTAGCAAGTTAACAATTTAGCTTGCTAGATATTTACCTTGAGATTATATGAGACTGATTAAAATCAAATGTAAACTAAATAAATTATTTTAACTTTGGTAAAGAAAATATTCTGAATATACTTTGTGAATATGCTATAGCTGCTCAGTATTATAGAGGCTTAGCTGTATCTTATCTCTACAGGAACATTGGTGAAGTTCCTATCAACAAAAAATTGGAATCCTTTTTCTTTAATAAAAAATAAGATAAATAACTGTTTTTATAGTAACTAAGGATTTTACTACATTTGTTTTTGCTGTTAATATAAATGTGTCAAAATAAAACTGTTTAGATTCTATAAATGCTCTTTGATTAATATCTAATTATTTAATTGGTATTCTGGGGAACGTGATGGTAATGAAAGTTGGTCAACGGGGTCCTGTGGGATTTTCTGCCTGCGGCTCCATCAGACTCTAGAATTAACTCTGAATGTTCTCCAAGTCCAGACCCCCTTCCTCTCACAGTCTGCAAAATCTGGATTATGATTATTACAGGTGCTGCTGATGTGAACATGCCACTTGTGTGATCCAGATAAGAGATAAATACAAATATTGTACAATATCTGCTCTTGTTAATTGATGCATATTATTTCCACATTAAGTGCTGTTTGTGATATTGTCGACATCGCACTGGTCTCTCACTTATGTTTCTGTAATCTCTGATTGCACATCAACATGGCATCAGTTTGGTACTGCATCAGTCAAAGGTCTTGATGTCATCTTCAAATAATAATATATATTAGCTTATCACAATAATCATAATTATTTTTGCTGTTCTTATTTAATCTGAACAATAATGTGTAGCACACTTGTCTTGCAAGCTTATTTCATTATAGCTTTCATGAAGTCAGCTTATTATTATTATTATTTCAAAGTAGCCCAGCCTTCAGTGAAAGGCCTCATCAGCTCTTTGAACGTCTTCTTATAGATTCATGACTACAAATACTTGCATAGGTTTAGTTACAGGTCAGAGTATTATTTATCATGATAAAGGAACCTGAAGATGGTATCCAGTCACTTCATGTTAGTCTCCTCAGATTAAAACAAGCCTGTAGTTTGGTGTTGTGTTGGTTTATCATGGCAGGGATTCCCTAACACCCTGCAGTTTGTCCTGCAGAACAAAGTCTGTGACTTTAACAGCTTTAAATATGGTCACAACCTGTTTTTTATTCTTTATCCAAAAACATCCAGGCTAATTGTCTTATATTAGTATATGCTATAATGTAAAATATATAATATAATTCAGATTTAGTCATTTTGAATTAATTTAGAGGAAGACAGAACCCAGGTATTGCATAATTCATTTCTGTTTGGTGGTTTGCTTAAAGCATTTGATTACTTAATAGTCTTAACTTTTGTAAATGAGCTCAGAAAAAGGTTCTATTTATTTGTCATTGTATATTTTAACCTACTGGACTCTAAAGGTTCTGCAAACAGACCATCAACAGTTATGTGTATGCATGTAGTCTATTCATTTATGTTTTAGCCAATTATTAGTAGAATATTAATGCATATAAAAACTTCTGCGCACTGTGGATGCACATTAGCAACACATTGTGGTCACCTCTAGACTTCCCTAGAACGTGTTAGCAAACAATCGCTTAATACACATCAAGTAGACAAATGCTCCACTTTGTTCACCTGTTAGTTGCTAACAGTGTTTGTTACATACATTCATTGTTAATTTAAAAGTATTAATTAGAGCAGAAACCAAGTGCTTTGAGTTGATTAAACATAACAATAAAAATGTTTAACTTTAATTGTCATGAAACAAATGAAATATGTTGTCTGTGAACATTTTGCAGATCTGTTCTTTAAAACATTTCCTTGACTAAAGTGCATTTGAGGATGGCATAATGTTTCTTTTAATACATATTTGCTGTTTCCATTTAGAAGTATAATACTGCACAAACATTTTAAGCACTTCAGATGTTTTGATTCTTATCCATAATACAAAACCATCAGGGAGGCATCTGATCAGTCCCAAATGTATTCTCCAGCATAACAACGACCCCAAACATGCAGCTGGAGACATAAAGATCTTCAGCAACAAGAAGAACAAGGAGTCCTGCAACAGATGGCATGACCCCCCCAACATCATGGAGTCAGTCTTGGATTACATGAAGAGACAGAAAAGCAGCTGAGACGTCTAAATCCACAGAAGAACTGTTGCAACTTCTCCAAGATGCAGGAACAACCGACCTGCCGAGTACCTGAAACACTGAGGAGAACTGCTGCTGTTTTAAAGTTAAAGCTTCTCACGCCAAATATTGATTTCATTTAGGTTTCTTCTGTTTACTGAACTTTGTATGAAGTTAACTGATAAATAAAAACTTCACTTTTAGTGCCTGAAACTTTGGCACAGCACTGCATACAAGAAGTATTTTTAGGGAAGAAGGTTGCTGAATCCCTCAATGTATGTCGGATTGAAAGAAAAAAAAAAAAGAAAGAAATGAAAATGGTGAAGAATAGTGATTCATGAGGCTGTTCCCTCCTCAACATTACTTCTGAACTAATGCAAGTTCTACACTTTTTGCCCAAGTTTTTCTTTTTTTTCCATTTTTTCAGGATGGATCTAATTTTGCTGAGCCATAAGTCTTCCCCGCCATCATTCCTCACTAAGACCTCTTAAAAGCTATTTGTCTGGCCCCTCTTCCTTTGCCCATTTAGAGTACACAGGCTTGCCCTGAGAGGTGAGATGCTGATGAGGCGAATATATTATTAAAAACGCATTAGACATCACTGCAAGAGAGATAATTTGTCCTGCAGCAGGCTCTGCATCAGATATAGGGTTACAACTGCGGGATCCATCACTGTGCTGTAGGAACCAACAAGGCTTGGGTGCACTGAGTTTGTATAGACTCGCAGACACAGGTCTGACCCGGGTTATGTCCGTTATTACCCTCCCTGTCAGTTTCATCCATTCTAAAGCAATTTTCATACTGCTGTGGTTGAACGGCATGAGTTTGATGGGAAGCTGGATCATGAGATGAGACTCCAGGCCCGTGACTTTTGACTCTCGTTCTATAACTACCTCTCTGGCCCTTTATTCATGTCGACATTCGTGCTAGTGATGCTAGCAGTGCCAAAGCTCCAATATCATTGGTTGTGGAAACATTCCTAAACCTCCCAACCCATCCTTTCTCTCATTCCTGCACTTGAAAAAAAAAAATCTCTGAAAAGAAGCAGATGTCAAATATCAGGTTTGGTTGATATTGTATAACACATAACAAATTACTATGGATCACCATACCATGATTTTCAAAAGCCGCTGGATCAGTGGTGCTGTAATGTTAGATGCTGCTAATTCTCGACATCACTTCCTGATTGCATCACCGCTCCTCGAAGCCGTGCTGCACAAACAATAGGGTCGACAGACACACGTGGCATTGAATGATCCTGTCACCCCCTCGCGCTGCCCAACCTCAAATTATTCACCATGGAACCACGTTGACCATTGAATGGAAAAGTAAGAAAAAAAAGAAAAAAGTGGCCCAGCCAGGTCAGGCTATTTCTGTCAGGTATTGTGAGCCTGATTTACAATGTCACATTTAAAGAGGAAAGGGAGACCAGCCTAGCCTGGTCCTCATTAGAGCGTGTTTGGCTTCAGGTTAGAGTCAGACCCAGACCTATTGTCACACTGGATCAGATGGCCAGTATAAACACCTTTAATCAAAGTAGGGTGTCTGCTCAGCGCTCCTCAGAAACACAAAGTGGCAGCTCAGCTCGGTTTTACAGTAACCATAGACCCGATGTAACATTCCCTCCTAATGTGGCCGTCATACTCGCTCGCCTCGAGATCTGCCGGGCAACCCATGCCGCAGGAGCAGCGTATGAAAGCATCTGCATATTTCCCCTTCAGTTTTTTCCCCCCTCTCCTCCTCTCCTCTCCTCTAATCCAGAGGGTTGTTAGTTTTCCTCATTAAGCTTGAGGTCAGTTTAAACATGGCAGACCACCCATGGAGATCAAATTGCCTGCGCCATCCTCCATCAGTCCCTCCTCCACCTACAGACTTCTGAATTCATCACCAGACATTCGCCACACATCTCAAAAATAACTAAGCTGCCCTATAGGAGATGAAACGGGGGAGTGAAACATTTGTTCCTTTGTCACACGGCTGCTATCATGGGAGGTTTCGTCAGACAACATACATGGAAACCAAAAAAAAAAAAAAAAAGACGGAAAAGTACTTGATGCAGAGGATGAAAGGCATTGTGGGGGATTGGAACAGATTAGTGCAGGGAAGCAGTTATTTAGAGTGCACTGTGGTAGTTTTCGGGTGATAAGTGAACAGAGGGCTGTGGGGGCGTGGTGTGTCTGTATGTGGATTGATGAGTTGGCGAATTGGGCCTGCTAAAACAGTGAGGGGAGACAGAACCCTGCCATTATCTGGGAAATGAGTTACACATCCTCCCCTGCGACCCGAGCCCCCGTCACACACCCCTGACTGAGTGATAAGAGCTGTCCAGACGCAACACCAGGGGACGTTAACACACACAAGTGGACATAAATATAAGATATTTTTTGCGGGGGCGGTTACGAGAGTGATTTATTGGATTTTCATCGACATTTGTTCTAAAACTTATTTCAGAGAAAAATGGCCCCAGCTCAGATACTTGTTCGATGTTCAGTCAAGACTATTATAACCAAAGTGATGAAAATTCTGATGATAATGGCTTTTTAACAGAAAGATTGTCCCGAATATTATGTCAGTTTCATTCATCATTAAATGCAACAAGGTGCTCCAAAAAGTTATGTATGTAGTCTATGTTAAAGGGGTCATATCATGCACATTTCCAGGTCGTTATTTTTCATCTGGGGCCCTACTGGAATATCTCAGCATGATTTACAGTTAGAAACACCCTTTACACAGCCCCTCAGTTCAGCTTCCGTCTGAAACAGGCTGTTATACCTCCTGTCTCTTTAAGCCGCCCCCCCCCCCCCTCCCCGATGAGCCCACTCTGTTCTGACTGGTTAGCTTCCAGAAGCTGTGTCATGGCTGACTTCCAGTGGCTTGAGAGACTGTCAACAAACTATGAAACAAAATATAGTAGTAGGATTTTACTACTTTTTCTCATTCGTTACTCGAAATGTCAACCTCTCAAATACTTCCGTACACGTTAAAGACGAAATCCGATCCAAAATATGAAAGTGGACACATGGAAAAACTTTAGCAACCAAGGCTATGGAACGGACGGCCTTTATTGGGCATGCAAGGTGACATCAGCTCGTCAGCAAGATAGAAAAAACGGTCACAAATGAAGCGTTCAGAGAAGGTTGAAGCCCTGGAGCATTTCTACATAAATTATCCTCAAGTTTTGGAACTTTGACCATGTTTGACATTAGATATCTGACATCATAACAGTACATAAATAACAGAGAACCAGAAAATAAAAGAATAATATGTCTAAATATCCAATTAAACGTATTTTACTTTTGCTTTATTCAGCAAAGACATGTGTACATGTTTCTTTTTCTTCTGACAGACATCCTCATCTCAGCAGTGCCATGAAGTGGAGTCAGTGCATCAGTAATAGATAAACTTTAAACTGCTCTCATGATCAATAAGAAGCACTCCAGAGTTGTATTCCTGTAAATTGCAATTTCCACCTCAATTATTAACATAATTATAAATAATGAATCGTAAACAGTCCCAGAATTACTTTTGGTAATGTAGGGTGGAATTATTTATTTTGTATCTGCAATTTCTTTATCTAAATGGGAGAAGATTTAACATGCTACTTTAATCCTAACCCTAAGAAACACCAGCTGGGAGATATGATTGTTTTTTTTTTAGGATCTTCAGGGTGGCAGCCGTCGGTCGTCCACTGGGGAAGTGTTCAGAGAGCCACCCTGGAGGCGACTATTGTAATGTAGCTCCTATCTGAGGCCCTGTATCCTGGCTGTTGCTCCAGTCATAGGCATGCCATTCTCTATTTCTAGTTCCACAACAAACAGCACTGTTTGCTTTACCAATGTATATATATAGAGAGAGAGGCAGGAAGTTTTTTTTCGCCTGCTTTTTATCAATAGAAAGTGGAATGACAAAATGAGTTGCCTTCGTCTGAACTTGCCCCTAAAGGTTTAGTTTAAAAGCCGAGAGCAGACTATTTTAGAGTTTTTAGCTTATTTATCCATGAGGTCCTAGTATGAGATGTGGTTTCACCGTTTAGTTGCTATAAAATATTTCAGTTATTTTCTCAGCTGCTCCATAACCACTTCTTGCTGAAACCTTCCCAGAGGTTAAAGTCTAGGTAGAAGGTTGAAGTCTCCATCTTACCCAGAAATCAGCACATTCTTTGCTGTAGGTTTAACCTCGAGCCTGGTATTCAGGCGCTGGTCAGCCCTGCATCTGGCCTGCTGGATCGTCTAAATAGAGCTGCCAATGTGTTGGTACAGATATGAAACTACTCCCTATTTGTCTGATAGATTTGGGACTGTATTCAAGAGAACACCTACTGCTGATAAGACTGCTGGACAATAAGAGGAATTGTTTTTTGTTTTCTTTAACAAAACCTTGGTGTTAAAGAGGCGGTTTAATAGATCGGTATTTGGGCAGGTTTGGGTTTCTCACAAAGAAAAAACATAGCCATCAGTGCAAGACATGTGCCTTATCTCTGCAACAGTGCTGAAGAAAATATGCCTGACTCAAACACATTTAACCTCTCATGGTTTGTGACTCATCGGACCATCCATCCCATACTCCATCTGCGCTCGCACAGACGGCAACAAAAGGACATTTTGTTTTATCAGCAAGTGTTTCTTCTAATTGCCTCTCAAACCCTGTGGAGCAAATTAAAAAGTTTGGCGCATTTTGCTTACTTGCTTTTCACTTTGTCTCACAGCAGCACACGCTCCAAATTGCTGTTCACCTTGAGCCCTTGTTGTGGATAAAGAAGTATTACAGTCAGAGGAAATGTGTCTCTACTGCCCCACTATACTGTGTATGAACCTGTGCCCATATGCTTGTGTGTGTCTTTCTGTGATTAAATAAGAGCAACTGTGCCACCTATATTCTGTCCTTAATGCTACAATAAGCTTCTTTTTTTGGACACTTGGGAGCAGTGGCACAATCTGAACAATCTGTGTTAGCTAACACATTACATTTACATCACAACATTAGCATTTATTGGAGTTTTTTCTACCCACCTGATGGATTGAAGCCAAATATTCACTCCTCTTTTAGCTCAGTTTTACTTTCTGACAATTTTTGAGAAGATCTCTGACTCTTTAGCTGCTAAATGCTCTAATATGTTCACCAGCTAGTCGCTAACTAGCTAACTGGCTAACTCACCTGGTGATGAGTACGTGGTGTCTTTGTTTTTGTCAGCTACCTGCTGCAGCTGGAAATGAGGTCAATGAAAGTGAAGTTTGGGGACCAGAAAACAAAAGTAATGAGGTAAAAAAAAAAAAAAGAACTGAGGGGAACTGCAGAGCTGATAATTAAGTGATAATTTCCTGTGGGTTCTTCACCATGAGGAACACATTACACATCAATCAATTAATAATTAAAAAAAACATGTTGATAAGTGCAGCTGAAAATATCCGACAACAAATACCGGGGGGAAATTCTTGTTCAAACATGCAAATAGATGAATATTCATGATCTTAGAAGGTCAGTAGGTTAACTCACAGCTCACATAGACAGGTTAAGCTTGAAACGATGTGGCAGCGGTGGGACGGTGGATCAAATACCTGTTTGCTAACCCTCACCTGCCAATCTTCCCTCCTCTGACTTTTTAAAGGAGCCCAGCGGAGTTTTCTTGTAAACAAATAAAAGTGTTACTCACCAAAACAAAATGTGTGTGTCCTTGAGGTCTAACAAAAGTGTTGACTGCCTTTCCTTCCTCATGAAAATGCACAGAGTCGATTGTAAATATTTCAAATCCTGCATTGTTTACATCCATGTTTACTAGCTTTCAATCTGCAATGCTGAGTTTCTGGCACATTACAGCCACTTGTAGATCATTTGACTATAGTACACATGCAGGAGAAAAACAAAACAAAACTCTAGCACTACCAGAGGTCAAAAAAACTCTACGAGGTACCTTTAAGTGCTCAGGTTTTGGTTATTACCATAGACTGTGTAAAAATATGGACGTAGTTACCGTGACGTCACCCGTCGGTTTCTGAAGAGCGGTTTTGAAGCTCAAAGCGAGCCGCTCCGCCCGTCGCCATCTTGGCAGTGCGTGACGCTGCCTAACTCCCAGCCAATCAAAAATGGGCAAAGAGGCGGGGCCAAATGGCTGAAACAAGCCACCTAGCGGCTGGCGGACCTGTCACTCAAAGCAGCGATGTCCTTCATTATGCAGAACTTTACGGCTTAATAAAATTTAAACGGGTGAGTTATAAAAATATTCACCCCTCGTACAGTTATCATGAAAGGAGAAATTAGCTACAGAGACCAAAACCGTTTTTTGTACCAGGCTGTAAACATGTTTATTTCTGCTGTAAAGTTGGGCATTTTAACATGGAGGTCTATGGGGATTGACTCGCTTTTGGAGCCTCAAGTGGTCATTCAAGGAACTGCAGTTTTTGGCACTTCTGCATTGGCTTCATTTTACAGCCCCGGAGGTTGCTGCTTGGTTATTACATGTTAAATCCCTTGCTAACATTTGCCAACCCTTTGTTTATAATGATTTTATCTAATGATCTGAAAATTTTTCGTGAAATGTAGGTAAAGCAAGATGATTTCTTTTCCTTTATCGAGCTATGTTATATAAGTATATTCATTGGCATTTTGGATTAAAAAATGTAAGCTATGACGTTGATATCTTTAGTGATGCATCACATCAATCCAACTTTACTTATTTCCAATTATTCCTATATTTTTTAGCAAAAAAACAAACAAACAAAAAATACTTCTAACACTTTTCCTTTGCTGTGATGAAAAACACAAGATAAAAGACCAACACAAAGTTCATAAGGAGGTAACAAGACAACAATGCCTTGAAAATCTGAAAATTCAGTAGTCAATACAGGTAAAAACATATCGAATCTGTTGGAAAGAAGACTAGAAATGAGATGAAAGTTGAGAAAAGTGTAATAGCTCTCAGAAATCTTAAATTTTTGTTCCAGCAAAAAAACATTTTTATAGAATGGTTTATTCATCAAAACATCAAGGACAAAGAAAATTCAAGATTCATCAAGATTACAAAAGATCAAGTTCAGAATTTTTTTTTTCTCGGCATTGACTTATCATACAAGGATTCATGTGAATAGCAGAATAACACAGATACATAACACACACACACACACACACACACACACACACACACACACACACACACACACAGAAAAAAAAACACTGGAGGGAAGAATGATTAATGTGTAAATTAAAGTATTGTGTCAGCTTTTGTCATTTGTCTTATGAAGGCAAATGACACAGGCACTTTATTTCTTTTCTACATTGCAAAACATCTCCCTCTCATCTATGCACTGCACACATAATTGATGTTAGCAATTCACATAATATGTCAGATTATCTGTAACGCTGTTTAGTTCAGCTTTTATAAATACATAGCCAGCATTTGCATGTCTAGTCTTCATTTTATTTTGGAGATTATGTCTAAAGCTATAAACTCTACACAACATTTTACTACTTAAACTTTGTGTATAAAACTATGAAAACATCTTTAAAAAATTAAAAGATTGCAAATGTTGTTTGTTATTCAGCACTAACTTTTGAATTAATTATAAAATCCATGTCAGCTTGTAATAAAAAAGATATTAGGTTATGTATTAAAGTTACTTTTGTTCTACAGTCATTTACACAAAAACACATTTTTGTTATCAAACCAAAATCATTTTCACTACAGTATGCTAGATGGAAGAAAATGATTCAGTCGAGAAAAAAAACTCACTTTGAGAGATTGTGAGATGATAATATCTCGTTTACCTCCGGATGCTCCTGTAATGGACAGAAATCACTAAGGCACTTTTTTTTTTATCACTTTTTGAGATTTCAAGCAGCTGGAAATGGCTTCCACTTAGACGTTTCTAGGTCAATTCACTCACTAAAGAACCTCGCTAATTAAAAAATGATTTTCTAATGCACACCTCACCTTTCTCACTCGGCATTGAAATGTCAGTCTACTGTTACTTAGCCAGAGGGGAATAAAAAGGAATCACTGGCTCCATGGTTTTACTTCAGATTAACTTTGGATCAGAGAAATATCTGAGGAGTGATTTCTGCTGTCTAGCCTCTTCTGCTGTATTAATTAGTCAATATTGGGAGCTGCTTTGGATTTCCATGGATTGGGGAGGATGGAGAACGGGGTGTTTGAACACAGGAAGGAACCCGCTGTGAATGACAGGAAGGGGCTATGCACTGGAACAGAGATGCTGGGCTCCATACACTGGCAGAACAGACCCTGGGAAAACTCCCTACACCCAACATGGTCACACTTCGAAACAATACAGCTGGGAGCTATACAATGACGGAGCCCCTCCCAGAGAGGCTGAGCGACCACAAGGTACACACCGCCTGCATGAACAGAGAGAGAGAGAGAGAGAGAGAGCAGGAGGCGGGCAGCAGCTAAGGCACAGGTCCTATTTTCTCTCTCTCTCTCTTTTTTTTTCTGAGTGTGTGTGTGTGTGTGTGTGTGTGAATGTGTGTGTGTGAGTGCATTTATCATTTCTCTGTCTGTCTGAGAAAATTCCCTGCACTCCATTTTTCTCTGATCGTGACTCAACAGCGCCCCCATGGGAGGAATACGGATATTCCAGCACAAAGTCACAGATGTGAATTCATCCAACACCACATAAACACACAGACCAGAAAAAATGTATTTTGATCTCAGCACGATGTGCTCATTAATAATTAATTAATAATGTTCACTGATCCAAACAACGTTTTTAAAAGGCATAATTATCCCCTCTGTGCCTTGTATTTGTCACTTATTGTTTTAATACTCATTGGTGACTCATCACACTGCTTGTAAAGTATATTAAATTAAAACAACTTAAGGAACTTTTATCTAGAAGTACAAAAGGGCAAATTTGAAAAAACAAATCACTGCAGAGTAAAGGCATGTGCATGTTTTCTCACTAGTAATAAATCTACAGTTCAGTCAGAGACATTTATATCAAGGAAATGGCCAGAATTTTAGCAGCAACATGGATTCAGCTGGGATACTAAATCACAGTCAGAGATCAGAGAGAGAGTCAGAAAACATTAGATCATCAGATCAGCAGTACCGAGGCTCAAATCGCATATGAAGGAGGTTTGCGGCGGTGGAGGGAGTCGCGGCAGCAAAAAAGGCAACGGCATGAGGGAATCGGCTGAGTAATAGTGAGAGCTGACACTTTATAAAGGCCACCACTTCTGGAGAGTAAATGATGAATGAGGCAGCTGAGTAGGGCCAGATTAACCAACTTGGTGGGCCGGGGCTGAAAAATTGTTGTAGGCCCCTACTGACACCACCTTCATGTTTCTGTGTATTTCACATGTATCATACCACCTTCAAGTGAACAAATGAGACAGACTCACAGAGGAATATGCACCGTGTGAGCTAAATACAAACTTAAATAATGAAATATATTGAAATATTAAAGAACCATTTTATTAGGTCAAAGATGCAAAGACATCATAATGTGTTGACATCACTAAAAACAGGACCAGTAGTGCAACAAGCAGTCAGTCATACAGGATGTAAACAAGATGACAGTTAAGTCAGATTAGCTACAACTTTATTTGCTAAACCTGAGATAAAAGTGAGCATACCTGTAATGTAGCTAATAATCCCTCAGTGCACAGGAAGTGAGTGCTCACAATTATGGCGAGTACAGTAGGTCATCAATGCACATCAGTGATTTTGACATTGATGCTTATGTG
This sequence comes from Thunnus maccoyii, assembly GCF_910596095.1. NCBI lineage: Eukaryota > Metazoa > Chordata > Actinopteri > Scombriformes > Scombridae > Thunnus > Thunnus maccoyii. The sequence continues at coordinate 4,404,389 of NC_056543.1, forward strand.
TCAGCATTCACTTTTGTCAGCAGGATTTCTGTTGTTGCTATTTTTGGATTTTACTTGTTTTTTATGCGACTTTAAAGTTTATTTATATCCTGCTGTTAGTTTCTTTTAACCCTTTCATGCCTGGTGTCCACTACAGTGGACGTCATGCAACAAAGGGTACATTCTGTCTATTGGGCCTAGGACATGTTTTTCAAATGTCCTCTATTGTTGTTGTTATTTAATGTTCCTATGTGTATTCATACCATTTGCTCTTAGTGATAAAATGATATATATAAAAACATATACATACATATATATATATATATATATATATATATATATATATATATATATATTGCCTATATTGAATATTGATTTCCATGAATCACTTTTTACTCCGTTGATGCATGGTGTCTACTAAAGTGGACACATGTCACAATACAATATATTAAAAAAAAAGTTACTGGCAAGATTTTTCACTTGTTTAAGAGTAAAGATAAGCATTGAGTTATAAGTTTTAAGCACTGCAATTATTTTAATGGTTTGACGATCCAAACTGATTTTTAGTTGGACCACCACATCACCCTGAGACGACATGTAACCAGCTCTGTCTACAGGGTAATTACATCAAAAACTGATACTAGAGTCTCCCTCTCCTGATAAAGTAAACAAATTGTGATGGCACTTCTTTCCTCTCCAGCTGGATGTACTAGCTGCACTCTGCTCAGCCAGACGGTCGTCTAACTGGAGGGGAGATTATCCCCGCCATACCAACTTAAGAAAGACGAAACTTCATGGACTCCCCAGCAGCAGCAGGTGCTAATGTGGCTGATCTGGAGACTATCAGTCCCTGGACAGGCTCTCTCCATCAATGCCGATGGGCCTGTCCTCCTTCACTGCTTCACAACAGACAACATATCACTAGAATAAACAGTCATCAGTCTACCGTTCTAGACTGCACTGTTTGGGTACCTCAAGTTTCCTTTTTAGGACATCTGTTGTTCACTATCTATCTCAATGATTAATCAATCATCTGTGCTGACGTCCAGATACAAATGTACGCAGATGACACAGTCATATATGTTCGTTCTAAATCAAAGCAGCAAGCAGCTTTACGACTACAACTCTAGTTCAATCTCAATTAAACAAGTCAGCACTCCTGATCCTGAGATCTTAGTGAAAGGACAAAAGGTAGAAGTTGTCAACCATTAAGTATTTAGGCTTGATTATGGATTGTAACTTAAATTTTATATGTATATATATAAAATATCTCAGGGAAAATCAAACAGTTTAATAAATTTCACATGTATTCACTCTGATGTACATGCACATCTGTCTTAACTGTTTAAATGAGTTCTTAAAGCACTGGACAAAAAAAACAAACTCATACCACTATTGCAATATTATCGAAAAATACAACTTATTGAGTTTTGAAATTTTTTTGTGTATGAACGATGTTTGTTTACTTTATAAGATACTGCATGGTTTAGCTCCACCACCCCTTAAACAATTCATTCTAACAGGTCATGATGAAATAAGACAAACAAGATCATCAACGAGGGGAGACTGTTATGTAAAACTCTGCTCGATAACATTTGCTCAAACCGCTTTTTCAATTGCAGCAACAAAACAGTGGAATGCTATCCCTACAAATATTAGAGAATGTATTAGTTTTAATAATTGCTATATGTGGTGCAATACATTCATTGTACACTGTCCCTGTTTTAAATAAATCAATAAAAGAAAGGTGAACCAGGAAATTGGTCAGTCAAACGTGATGTGTAGGTCTGCATGGGTCTAAAAGCGAGACCTGAACCTGGCCCATACCTTTCAGACCCAAACCCAAATCTGACCTGACACTATATTTTTGTTATCATAAATATGATTTCTTCTTCAAAGTTATATGATTGCCTTGACAAGACTTTCTCATGCATAAAAGAATAATTAATCTGACAGTTATATAGAATATGTCACGGCGGCACTGAATGAAGCTCTGCCTCACCAGTTAGTAGATTCAGTTTGCCTTTTGTGAATACTGGCCAGATTAACGAGGCTGGTGCTGTAAACGTCTTTTCCAGCTGAACTTTGTACAGGCACCATCTCGATGCTCTTTAAGAGTTGTAGAGGAAGGTCGGAGGTTTTTATCTGTAATCACAACAAGGTCACGTTTCCACAATGCAACAGCCTTCCCTGAAGCATTTGAGATTTTATGAAGCTCCCCTTTTTTTGCAATTTTTTGCTTTATTTCATCCATTACTGACAGCTATCTCACCAGGCTGCGCTCTGTTTATCTTCCTGCTCATCAGTAGGTATTGTGTATCAAAATTGCAACACAAGAGACGTATAAATGTAGATAATTGGCAGAGAATCAGTGACAGAAAGAAAGAAATCATTTTCTTATTAAATTACATTTGAAAATACTACAGCCTGAGCCCGACCCAGTCCCGAGGCTTTATGTGAAAAAAACAACTCTGAGATGCTGAACTTTGCTGTTTTTCTCTTCAAAATAAGCTTAGCTAACCTTGAGGTTTGGCGACTGGGGCTTTTAGGCCCTTTTAAGATCTTAACATTTAGTGGACAATCAAAAATCTAACATCAGTCCTTATATTTTAAATCTGGAACTGCAATTAATTATTAATTTATAATGTTTAAAAGCTCTTCAAACTCAACTTGAAACCATTTAAGGCCTGTCACAATATGCTGACTTTGTGTAGCGGTGAGGGTGTAGCCGATCGAGCTCAATACTTCATTCACACACAGTAATTATTCCCTCAACTCTGACACCAATTTATTGAGATCACACATGAACCTAATTTGTTGTGGGAATAGTGAGGTAATGCTGCGATGGCTGCTATGCCCGCCTCTCACATATTAAACAGCCACATACACACAACAATCACAACAGTCATCCTACTGAGGACACACATGCACACTGACATGAAAACAAAATCTGTGGTACATTAGCCGCCATGTCGCACGCATTCACACCCACCTCCAGACAAACATGTTTTTACAGTCATGCACATGAAGAATCTCCCACTTATGACATGCATACACTCATGCATAAAAAAAACCTCAACAATAAACCGGACAACATGGGTTTCCTGTATAAAAAGGATCAAAGTCGTCTCCATATGCTGGGCAGACTGAGGTCCTTCAGCATGGTGGCATCAGCAATATTCTGCACAATGGTCTGTCAGGGAGGTGGAATCATAGAGAGGGATAGAAAAAGACTCAAACTGGTTTTAAGAGGCTAGCTCTGTCCTGGACTGTCCTCTAGACTCCATAGAGGAGGTGGGTGAGAGGAGGATGTAAGCCAAGCTGTCGTCAATCTTTGACAACACTTCTCATCCTTAAGCTGCTCCTTCAGCAACAGACTGCTACACCCACAGTGGTAAGAAGAAGCGCTAAAACAGGTCCGTCATCCTGACGGCACTCAGACTTTTTAACGGTAGCATACTGTAACACTGATGTCACCATCACCCACCACGTATAACATCACAGCTACTTAGCACAATACATCTCAGGCAATATATCTTATTTATTTATTATCATTCTATCATTTATTTAACATCATATTTATCTTATGTTTCACCCTTGTGCAATAAGACTTCATACTGGTTTTTTGGGGGGTTTTTTAGGTGCAATTATCCAATTTCCAGTGCAATATTTTAGTACAATACTGCAGACCATGTGTCTTACCACTGCAGGTCATATCTGTATATGTGATAGGTGTGTACAGTCTATAGTCTTTAGTTTTTATTCATCACTCACTCGATGTTTTTCTTTGAGTTTTGAGCTGCTGTAACGAGTGAATTTCCCTTGTGGGGATCAATAAAGTTTCATATATTCAGTCATTCATTCAAATGAAGACACGGCAACTCTACTTTACACATATGCAGGCAAACAGCAAATACATATCATAAACACATGTAGCACAAATCCATCATACAGACACATGCTAACATTCAAACACCCACAGTCCCACCCCCTCACAGACTCTCACACTTCCCACATCGCACTCTCCACAGTCTCACACTACCCACACACACACACTAACAACATATCCCACACACACACACACCCTGAGAACAAACAGGAGGACAACATGACCAGTTCATTTAGCATTAACGTCAAAACATAACCCTCTTCAGCCTTAGTCAGCAGATGGAAAGGCTGCATATTTTCCTCATGCAGCTCTCTCCAACACTGCTGTGTACTGTAAAGGGGGCTTTGTTGGCTTGTGTTTCCCTCTCACGACTGCTCCCTGGACAGTCTCAAGTGGAGACGGATCCCCCCCCCACCCTCCAACGCAACCCCACCCTCCTTCCCAGTCCCACTCAGTGCTGCAACGATGTCGTCCAGACACAGAGCAGAGACTGTCGGCCCGACTGCCTGCCTATCATTCCCAGCAGGGTGTAAATCAGCCGAAACCGGCCCGGGTTCTACTGTGTGCCGCGGCGACGACAGATTTACGAGAGGGCAACCTCCCCGTGAACCTGGCCTGTGCTTCATGTCCAAGCACTGCTTAAAAGCCAAAACGAGAAACTGACATACTGTATTTAGTTTTCCATAAAAGGATAAAGAAATGAAAAAAAAAAAAACGTTCTAGAAAGTTTTGAGCAAAATGGAGATGAATGAATTATCAGCACTTAATACTCTTACTAGTTTAAACATTTTGACTGGCCAATGAACACATTAAGAGTTCTGTTGTTTACTGCAGACAGACAGCTATTATAAGCTATTATAAGCTATTATACAACTAATTATCTGGCAGTTAGGTTGGTTATTTTAGCTGATTTCAGTTTAATTTGATATTTAATTTTTGCTGGGTCACTAAGTAGAAACACTTTGCTATAAAGATTTTAATTCTTGGTAACCACAGTTGGTCCCATCGGGCAGTTTCTTTGGCAGACATTTGTTACATTATTTGAGTAATTTATATAAAATTAAAAAAATAAAAAAAAGTTTGTTAAAGCAGCATCAAGTCCTCCAAATTAAACAGCCAGACACGTAGTTTGACCATGTGACTCCAGAACGACACATAGGAGCGTTTTCTAATCTGGCAGCCCCTATCAGCAGTAATCAGCAGCATCATCATAATTAGCAATCAGTAATCAGCATTTGTTTGTGTTTTCCAAAGCAGTTTCAAATCACTATTAAAAAATAATGATGTCTCATGATGTGACAACGCCGCTGCGGTTGAAGTCTGGTTAGGTTTAGGGCACAAAAACCTTTGGTTAAGTTTAGGGAAAGATCACGGGTTTCGGTTAAAATGTTGTTAAGGTTACAGAAACATGTGGTGTGGGTTAGGTCACCTTCGTCATCATGGCTACAATAATAACCACGGGGGTTATAAGGTTTGGAACTGGCGGTTTTTGGAAACGGGAAACCAACAGAGGTCTTCTGTGGCAAAGTCCACTGTTGGGTTAATGCCTCCATCCGCACCTCACACCATTTGTCAGCCTTTGTATACATAATCTAAACTACTACACCACCGCTCCGGGTCATAATTACTACGACTGCTGGATGGCATCTGTCACTCAAACGTGACTATACGTCTGTTTTTAGCAACATTACACCCTGTTGAGTCATTTTTTCTTGGGAGGACAGTGTCAGAGAGTCAGATGATAGTTCTCTATGTGTGACTCCTTTCACATTTCATAGTCATTTGAGCCTTTGTTAACACAAAGGTATTGAATAAGGCAGCTTTAATATTAAATGATTAAATGCACTCTTTGATAAAAAGTAAGTAATACAGCGCATATAGTCATAATCAAGCAGTGCTTTTAGTGCTTCCTTTTTACTTTTTTTGATTCTCTGGTTACACATACATTCAAATCAGACCTCGGATATAAAGTACAGAGTTTTAACGCTACGGCATTATGCAGATTACTGTGCCCTATTTACGACAGATTAACCGGGGATTGTGGGGGATTGATTTTATCATTGTGTCGCCTGACGCTGCGATGTGAGCTATTGAATCGCGCTCCATAAATCATCAATCGTTTCAACAATGCTCTTCACTCAATTTGCTATCCAAACATCATGTGCAATAATACTCCACTGCTGGATCCCCCCATCCATATCTCATTAATTAGACGCATCCTGCCTATAGCACATAGCAGTCTGTGTGTGTGTGTGTGTGTGTGTGTGTGTGTTGAAATGTTGACTGCTTTCAAGGTAAGGAGAATACTTAGTGAATTCTTCTCAAACGAGGTAATTTGTAGATAATGGGGATTATAGAGAGTGTTAGAGACAGAATAATAAAACAATAACAAAGTTTCCAGAGACTGCAAAGAAAATAATTAACCTAATCCCCCGTGCTTTCTGACGGTGCATCATTCGAGACTTGACAGCAATAGCGGCAAAGTACACGCTAAGCCTTACTCCGTAGAAGCGTACAGTTCATTTTCCTGTTCTCTCATCTAGAAGTGCCCGGTCTAAGCATTACTGAGCATACTTACATGGAAAGAACCACACACAAATACTTGAGGTAAGAGGACACTTAGTTCTTTATACATGTGCTTGGCTGCATTAGTATCCTAAAAGCGCTTTCGATTTGTTTCTGTCTTCTCCTCTCTGTCTGGCTCATTGCCATTATCACCACCAGACTCATCAACCACAAACACAACACAAATCTACTAACTGACACAGGCTGACACTGTCTTGTTGGACAAAAAAAAAAAAAAGATCAGGTATGTAAGGTTTTGGTTACCTGGCTTGACCCTCAACGCTTGCACAGCTTGCACACTAGATAAGATAACCCCTGCAACTTTATCCAAATCCCAGCCTCTGTATGTGTGTGTGTGTGATGTAGTAGTAGGGGAAAGTGATATGTTAACTGGGAATGTGCTCTGCCAAGGGAAAATAGACAGCCACGTCATGACAGGGGAATTACATTAGTGATAAAATAGGCTGTAAAAACAAGTGACCCATAAATGGTGTTTTTGCACATGTAGGACGGAAATTTGCACAAAATCCTGTGTCTTTCTTTCCCTCGTTTTTTTTTTGTCTCTTCCTTTTTTACATTTCTCAACATGCCCCTCTGACTTATTTTTCAGTTTTTCCCTTCCTGTTTTTATCTATCATTGAACCCTGGTTTAAAGGTCTTCATTGGTCCACTCTGTTCCGAGCAACCAAGACCCGACCTGGAACATGAGTCAGACTAGGTCCAAATTCTACTCTGTCTAATCCAATGTCCAATGTCTAATATGTCCAGTACCCGAGTGGATCAGAATGGACCTGAGAGTACGTGGCATCAGCTCTGATCATGTGGGAGAAACCTGTGTGTTTTGAGGAGGACGTAAACTGTGAGGTGAAAAGAAAAATGCAGAGTTTCTTTTTCGACGTGAGAAACAAGTTAAAAGAAAAAGAGAACAGGTCGGTAAGACCAGCTGATACATCAGCTCCTGCTTTTATGCAAACAGTCAACAAAGATGAGAAAAAAGTTCCGACAAGAAAACTGAAGCTGAGCTTATTTCAGGAAAGTCAGTTGTCTACAAGATATTTATGCTCTTAAATGAATTTTGGATTTTTGGATTGACTGATATAAAACAGGTTAGAAGATATGGTGCATCATGCTGCTGCAGGTGTTCTCTCTCTGTTAGGGTCTGTTCCGGCTGACTGCATCTTGGATTGGGTCTATTATGCTCAAATGGGGTCTCTCCTTTTTGAAAATGAATTTATGCATGTTGGGCTCAGGTTCACATTCAACATTTTGGTTCCCTGAAGATCTCTACTGTTGCCATCTTGCTGTTCCATTTGTTGTAAACACCAGAAAAGAAAGGAAAAAAAAGTCTCCCATCACACACCCTGCTGTTTGTATTCAACTAGAGGCCAGACTTGACCAGAGCCACAGGTGAGAGGTCACAGAACATCCCCCCGTGGAGAATTAAGAGAGGAGCCCTGCTGAGACAACAGCACAAGGGTTCAGTAAGTGGCAGGATATCACCTCCTGCTCTTCTGAGGAAACGTAAAAAATCATTGCATGAAACTGCAACAGCAACAAAAACAAACAAACGAAAAGTTAATTTTACAGTTTATACCAGACGGGCTCTAAATTAGGGCATGTTGTTTGTTGACTCATTTGTTGAAATTAAGGGGTTTCCCCCCTACAGAAAGAAGCATTTTCAAACAGAGTAATAACTTATTATACATGCTGCTTAAATTGATCCCAATCTCATTAAAAATGTCATCAACTTACAGGGTTCTACACAGTAGGTGGAAGGTTGTGCTCTCGATGCTGGCGAGCTAAATTGCCCCCTTACATCACGGATAAAGTCAACAATATTGCTGTGCAATTATGTTGTCCAGAAGAGCATACGTGCAGAACTAATGTTATTCTATAATGGATGGTATTATATATTATATTATTAAAAACATTGTTCCTAAATGAAATGAGCCTCCATTCACAGAGCAGCCAGATGCTGTAATTGAAGCATGTTTCTCTTAAATTACATGACAAATGTTATTTAATGAAGACATTTTCACTGTTTTTCTGATTAGTAGATAATATTCCTCTTGCAGGTATTATCTACAAATTTAAGTTTTATTACCTTAAATTTTGAACATCAAATTTAAGATCTGCAGGAAGCCTTTTCTCTCACAGTAAGCATCACAGACTTCCCAGCAGTGCTCCGTGAGCTAGCTTGTCTTTGTATGTTTGCTTATGTCCAACTTGGGAGAGACTGAGCTTTAAATACTTCAGATCTTTACAAGGCTTTTTTCAGAGTAACAGGGGAGATTAAAACAGAATAAGTGGCCAGAGCTTAAAGACTGTAGTGGCTCCTTTCTTCTTTTCCCCTCGGTAAAAATGGTGCATTTTTAAATAAACATAGCTCTCCTGAAACAAGAGCTCTGAACTGAGGAGTTAATACATAAAAAAACAAAAAAAACACAGTAGCATTCAAGAGCGTTTGGATTCTGAGCTGACAGTTTTTTCCCTCTGTGAAACTCTGTGTCCTTGTTTGCACCACACTCTAGTCCAATAAAACCACCGACAGCAATATTCACACTGAGCCTTTTCGTGCCTGTTCAGTACACATTTGTATCATTTTGGGTATCGCTAACTAGCAATGCTTTAACATTACCAAGGGCTATTTTATCACGGTCAACACTCATGACTTTAGTGCAGGCTTCAGAGATGTGTTCGGGGTTATGTTGAGTGTTTTAGAAGTTATCTTAATGAGTCTCCCGGTATTGTCATAACTTGATAGAGAACCAACTGGTGTGTGTGTGCACGTCACTCACAGAGGTTTGTGTGTAAAATCCTACTTTTTAGATTTTTAATTCTAGCAGGGTAGCTGCCTCGGGGTCATGTGGGGGCAGTGAGATTTTCATCTGCAGCAGAGTTCCCCAGTATGACTGAGCACTTTTGGCCTTTAATTTTAATTGAACGGGAAATAATTTTATATTCTAGGATCATTCTTCTACCGAGGCATGCTGGTTTGAACCTCTTTTAAAGGGTGTGAGACAGACAGCTTATCCTCAATAATGCCTCTCAGCAATATTAGGTGCCTCTGCCCTTTATCCCAACTGTATTCTTGGTGCATTAAGACTGAAGTTTTAGTTTTATCTTGACCTCTCAATTGTTTTGCAGTCCATTTTCATTCATTGCAAAGAGTCCGTTGATGGATAATCGCTAATGTTTGCACCAGTGGGAACATATTCAGCTCACACGGACACGTTTTTTGCCTCTACCGGACTCATTCACTTCAATTAAAGTCTTTCCATTGATTTATGCAATGTCACCACTTCTAAAGTTCCCCCAATGAACACATTTTTAAGGCACAGCTCTATATTTTTCTTCTTGTCCCATGAAACGAATCAAACCAACATTGAATTGATCCAAATAACAAGCATTATCTGTATATCTGTGCCGTAGAGCTACAAAAACCATTAAAAACATGTCACTGCACTGGGTGACGTGTTCTTTCGTTACCATGAACACACAAACAGCAGTTTATTTTGAGTCAATTCCACATTTACTGTCCTGCTCCAGTAAATACTCACTTTTGATCCAATGACGTATTAATTTGCAGCTGAAAATAGTCCTGAAAATGTGCTCCTGTTGAAGTAATGTTTCCTAAAAACTGTAGTGCCCAGCTTAGGAAATGACTAAGCCTTTTTTTTAAAACAAAACAAAAACAAAACAAAACAAAAAACTATATATTTTTGAGCTGCTTTTAAAGATTTATTCCTTCAGTATGAACCAATGGGGTTGGAGTGCCACAAGGTTGGAAACTCATTAAGTATTTAGAAAAGGACCAACGCATTGTTGTTTTTTGTCCTTTCATTAGGTTTGTTGACAGTAAAAAAACACCAAACCTTTATGAGTATATTATTTTTCCTGTGTTCTGTTTTGCAGATACTATTTAAGGTACTTTGGTCCAACCTGAGTATCGGCAAAACTCTGCAAAGACTAAATCAGCACGGTTACTGTAGGTGATGAAGGTATCAGCCATGTATGTAGTGTTCATAGCTAAAGTTAAAGTGTAGTCTTGTTTTATTTTAGTTGAGATTTCCACAGAGAATATGAGTTTTTTAAGCATAAAAGTTTATTCTTGACCCTTGGAAACCATATATACAGTATAATGCAAATAAGCTCCAAAAGCTAGTGTGTGGATTGAGGTGTGTTTTTCTGTTTTTTACCTGTTTAACATGTTCAGCTGTGTGTGTGTGTGTGCGTGCGTTTCTATTTCCCAAACCCACGGAGATTGTCTTGAGACCTGATCTGCTCAGATGTGTAAGGGTTGATCACACCCCTCACAGTCAGACAACAGACAAAGCAGGAGCCCTCATACTGTGATCTGTGCCAGTTTGTATCCTTGATGTTATTTGAGGAATACAGTAGCAAAAGGTGGAGGATGAATAATACATTGTGTTTTGAGTATCTCTCCTCGCTCAGTGTCAGTGCCCTCTACCCTACAGTCTTAATGTAGCGATTGAAATCTTTACAGCTGACATTCAATTTAAAGTTGCGTTCAAGGTTGTTTTTTTTTTTACTCCACTGTCTCTTTTCAACAGCTTAAATAATTAGTTTATTTAGTAGGGATGTGCAGAAGTATTTGTATTTGTACCTGTATTTGTTGAGGCAGCAAAATTATTTGTATTTGTATTCAAATAAAGGTGGAAAGAGGCTTAAAAATCCTGTTTTTGTTTTTATTAGGCTTTTAATTTTAGAAAATTAAAGTGTTCATGAAGCTTGTTCATGAAGCATGTGTCAGAAGGCTCAGCTTTATCTCTGGGGAACACCCCCAACTCCGGGAGTGATGTCCAAATTAGGAAATGTGCGTCATGTAGCAGGTGGATGTGACTCCCCTCATTGAGACCTGCTGACAGATGCACCAGCGGAGCAGAGGAGAGACACTGAGATAGTGATGTAACCGATCTGCACGCTGATATTTGACATGTTTTTTTGTTTTTTTCTCCCGAAAACAAATAATTTTAAAAATATTTGTATGAAACGAATATTCGTAAAAACCCCACTATTTGTGCTTTGCTGAATAACATATTTGTATTCAGACACACCCCTATTATCTAGCATTACATGTGATTGTTTTATATCATTCCAGGGAACCAGGAAAATTTAAATATTTTTAATCTTTGAGGAACTGAGTGTCATAAACGAGTGTGTCAAGGTTTTTCCACCTGCACTTGGATTTTTTCCTGCTGACAGAAATATGTGACAATTCTACCCAGGGGTCTGTATAGAAGTCATGAGCACTGGTGTTTACTTTTCATCTTGGATTCACGGGCTGGCATTGGTTCAGACCACTGCCTGAAACCACACGAGAGGGACCAAAGCATGAAAATCAAGCTTGCAATGAACAGAGTGCACCATCCATTAAATTGGTCAGGCATGGTATCTCCCACTGAATTCCTTATTTAGACGCTCTGAATTATCAAGGACCTTCTTTGTTGCTACACAGAAAGAACAGCGACAAATAAAAAATTCAAAGTAAAGGTTGCTCCTTTAGTTTCTGCATGGACAGCCTAACAGCAGGGCTGTGATTAAAATAGACTAGTTTGTACCATGTCTGTATGAAAAAGTGTTTATTGATTTTCCGAATGGTCACACTCAAAGTCAAGGTGAAAAGCCAACTGGCACAGCGACAGGCCAGACTTTTAAATTGGGAACTTTCAGACAATTTCTCCACAATGTGTCCTTTGTGCATTAAAAGGGGAGAATAATTGCTTGAGAAAGAAGTCAAATCCTGCATATGTTCTCACCTTAAGTGAGTGTCAGAAAGATGTAGTGGACTTAAGAGTATCTTAAAGTCTCCCTCTGCTCAAAAATGTTTTACTTCCTACTTCCTGTCGTTCTCTGCTTTCTGCAGAATGATGTGTGTACAGAGTTTGTTTTCACATTCATCTGATGAAGGAGGAAAGTTTCTCTGTATTCAACTGAAAACTGAGTTTAGGTAAGATGTGCATTTGTGACATCACAACCAGTTCAGAGTCAATCGTGGTCCTGTATACAACTTGCACAAGTGTCATGTGGAAACTTGACGCCTCCAGTGCACAAACACGGATAATTGACTTAACCCTAACCCTAACCCCGACCCCTAACCCTAAGCCTGACCCTGACCCTAACCCCTAACCCTGACCCTAACCCTGACCCTGACCCTAAACCTGACCCTAACCCATAACCCTAACCCTAACCCTAACCCCTAACCCTAACCCTGACCCTAACCCATAACCCTAACCCTGACCCTAACCCATAACCCTAACCCTAACCCCTAACCCTAACCCTGACCCTAACCCATAACCCTAACCCTAACCCCTAACCCTAACCCATAACCCTAACCCTAACCCTAACCCTGACCCTAAACCTGACCCTAACCCTAACCCTGACCCTAAACCTGACCCTAACCCTGACCCTAACCCATAACCCATAACTCTAACCCTAACTCTAACCCCTAACTCTTAACCCCTAACCCTAACCCTAAACCTGACCCTAGCCCTAACCCCTAACCCTTAACCCTAACCCTGACCCTAACTCTAACCCCTAACCCTAACCCCGACCCTAACTTTTTTTGAAGTAGGAGACATCTCATGTACAGCGCTTAAACTTTTGAAACAAACATTACATATTCATTGATTCTGTATTTTTCAATGAAAGAGAAGGAGTAGATGTGCTTATAAGAACTTTTAAATAGTCGGTAAGAACTTTTGTTTTGACAAACCATATCAAATACAAATTATTATTTAAAGCAGAGTATTTTTACATCCAGAGCAGCCTAAAGCCCTGACATAGGTAAACATATGTCTACCTCAAGTTTTGGAACTCTGATGATATAACAATATATGAGTCCATGACAGAAAAACACAAAACACATGTCCTCTTTAAGACTTTTGAGGCTTTTTTGAGCAGAATTGGAACCGACAACCTCACCCATCCCCGTTTCAAAGCCTATCAATGTGTATTGTGTGTACTTCATGGTCACATAGTAAAAAAACTAAAGACCCTTATACTGACTGTTCTAATACATAATTAGAAGTGACACTGAAGATAAGAAACAGTACTAGAAGTCTTTTCTGTGCAGTTTAAATGAAAACATCAAAAACAGAAAGAAACAGACCAAAGATAATATTGAGTAATGATGATAAAAAATGAACAGGGGACTTAATAATTTGTATGCAGCTTGGGGCCACGGAGCCCCCGAGCAGTTGCTTAGGTGGCTTATGCCTCAGGCTCGCCAGGTCTTTCTGGCTCTGATTACGAACAAACCAGAAGATGCAGATAAATGAGAGTTGGTGTCATCCTGTATGTGGATATCAGGGAAGTGGTGAGCACTGAATTGGCCCTGCGAAGGTTAATACCAGCGTAATACCTTCCTCTTACACCGCTGATCCAACACAGGCGCCGTGGATTACACTTTTCTTGTCTTGTCTTCTATTTTCTCTGCCTCCTAACTCATCCACAAATGATTCCTCCACTCTCACCTGAGGATATACGTACAGCTTTCTCATATACCTTTCTCCCCGCTGCCGAATTGGAAGCCTGAGGTGGCTTCCTTTCATCTGGAGAGCAATAGAAAGATTATTTATTGTAAATACTAGTACATTGTGTTTTTGCAAGCTATACACAGCAGATACTTGTCTCCGATTTTATTGATGTTTAATAATAATGCCATGAATCAATGGTGATGCATTTGTTTGACATTGAAAACACAGTCGAGGTTAACAACCGTCTCTTTGCCAAAATAAAAGACTGGTATTGCATTTAGTGAACAGGAGAAGAAGAAGGGAATCAAAGGGTACTGTGATGATAGCCATTACACTAATTACATTTTGAGAACTAACTGGAGGTTGGAGAGCTGCACTCCCATGTGCCCCCTAATTTTTCCAGCTTTTTAGTTCATGCTTATCTAGTTTATGCTGAATTATGTTTACTCCTCTTATAACCTGAGAGCCATTAAGACAAACAAATTACAACTCGGTCTTAGTTTTGCATCAACATAGTCATTATAGAAATCAAATCATTTCCATGGAACCACCGCCATCGAAATCCACATGCAGCCCTTAACGTGGCGCAAATTCGCACCATTGACCAATTACAAACCATCTTGACAGTGCTGACCTTTCAGGGAATGAAGAGCCAGAGAGTTAAAAATGGAGAAAGCTATCACATTAGCTACTATATTAGCACCATACAATTCTACTATATAACTGTGTCCTGGGAAAGCAGGATTTTTTTGCTCCCCAAGAGAGGTACAGTTGTACAGTTATAAATCTGGACTATAACGGAAAAACAACGCTGATGTGGAGTTAATATGTTTAAACTTAAAGCTGAATCACAAATAAACAGATTGTAGATGAAAAATCAGCATTTTGTGTTTTTTAACTGATCATAACTGAGACTATCTGCCAATTCTACAACAAATACTTAATAGCTTAATAGCTGTGTGCTTTCCCTGAATTAAAATATATGTCAGTGATTTTATCACAGGCTCCAATCTTGTCTTGTCTTGTAACTCATAATACAGTATCTGGATACAGCTGTTATAAGATAGACCTCACTGTCCTTTAACCTTTTCTTTTGATCTTTGGTCAATTGTAGTTTCTTTACTGTCCTTTCATTTCTATGGCATCCTGGTGTCTCCCTGACTTCTGACTCCTCCTTTGTCATCCCTCCATTCTGTAATTCCCTCGAAGTACAGGCAAACATAAGTGACTTTCTTGCAACTAGTTTATTTGTAGCTTTCTCTCCAAATCCACTGTGAAAACTACAGGCACGTACACACACGGTATGAATACAAAGTTAGCAAAAATAAAAGCCTTTACAGCATGTGGAAAACAGCTCATCAAAGTTAAATAAAGACAAAAACACGAATTACCTCGTTGGCTGCGTTCTGCAAATAAGGGAATTATCCTTGTTCCTTGAAGGGTCCTTAAACATCTCACAACCACTTAAATAGGTTGATATTTAGCATGTATCTTAGCTGGAGCACATGTGCATCTTTAGCTGCTCATTTCTTCCTTCTCACGTAAGTCAGAACAGCACAACTGATTTTCTAAATAAAAGTGGCTGTTTCACAATAAAGCTATCTTCTTATAATAATACAACAACAACAAACAACAACAAAGATAACTGAAATATATTCTAAATGACTCAAGTGTATTCTAAAAGACAAAACTGACATTACAAATGACAAATAACAGTTACACATTCACTGTGGAAATATAAAAAAAAGGCACACTTATTCAACGGTGCATGAAGTAGTACCTTAACTTGTTTGGTGTTAATTAACATCATACAACATGAATTAACATCATATTCTGGGAGTGCATGAGTGTTTACAGTCAAGCTAAACCAAACTATTAAGCTACATTACTGTGTTTAATGTGAAGATAGACTGGGACAAAACAACAACTAGAGCTTCACTTTAGGGCTAATATCTATCCACTTACTGTGTGGTCTTTTATATGACAAATTATTGTTTGATGCAGGAAGTATATGTACTCTGCTCCATGAAATCAGCTCCTATGGTGTTTTTTTCCAGTCTGCCCGCTAGCTTCAGCAGGAGGATTTGTTTGTTTTAATTCCTGCAAAGGACGAGTCTGAGGTGGTTCAACGGTCGCTCCGTGTTAACAGAATACAGTCGTCTTAGTGTTCACATGAGGAAACGATATTCAAGCAGAGAACAAAACAAAGTGATCCAAGGGTTTGCAAAAGTAATGGAGAGAGGGAGCCCGGTTAGTGATGTGAACTAAGCTCTGAGTGGAAGCTGCTATATAAATGCAGAATTTGAGAAGTCGACTGCAGCCCTTATTTTAGTACCACCTATTTCACATGAATGTGCACATCAATTCTGTCGTGACTCACTTGTTTTCAATATATTATAAGTACAGCATATGGAATATTATTGCATGTGCTCATTTTTTTTCTTAATACCACTCATTAGTCTGTGCTTTTATTACTTGACGATTACTTTACGGGCTGCATTACATTACTAATACTTTTTTTTGGAAAGAATTATATTTCCAGGCCTTAATTCTGAATGCCAGATGCATATTTTGAAAGCTTTACATCACTATTTCCCTAAAGCATGGACTCACAAATATGTGTGCACAAATTTATTTACTCATGCGCACACATTCCTAAACTGTGAGCTCAGGTTATTAATACATGTGAAAAGGATTCCATTGCAATAGGCTATATATATATTTTTTTTTTTTATTATATGACCTCCATAAAAAAGAAGTCTGGTGGGCAAACACAAACAGTCAGACAGGTTGTAAAGAATCCTCCAGGGTAGCCAGAGTTATTTCAAAGAGGGAATAGAAAATGATGACTCAAACTGTAAAGCCATCACAGTTTACATTACAACTTCCTGGTTCAACTTTGCCCTACTGTACTTGCCGTAGTTGTAGGAATACACATCCCCTGTGCGCTGAGCGGGTATCAGTGACATTTTGTGGGTGTATTCACTTTCATTTTTACCTCCAAATAAAACGAGTAAACTAAACTGTTTACAACCTGTTTTACAACCTGGCTGTTTATTTGTCGTAGCGATGCAGCTGTGCTTCCAGATGTCTTAACTTTGTGACAATGTTTTCAGTGTTGTAAGAACTTGTGGCCAAATCTACAAAAATAAGATCCAAGTTTTAATAAGCAGAAATGATCCGTTAACAATTAATGATGGCAGCTTTTGGGAGGTGAAGTTTCCTAACGCAGGAATTATGACAATCACGAACCATTTTTAGCATCTTGAGGCTCACTGGGAATTGAACCTCAGAGGCTGGCGGGCGTTCAACTGGGATTCTGATAGTTTACACAGTTAAATGATGTGTCACCAGCCAAGATTGTCAACATCACACAAAACAGGAAGCTTCATTTGACCCAGATATGCTGATCCCTGCTTGACAGATAGGAACAGCGTGTATGTATCACTCGAGGGCATCTTTTGTGAATACGACGTGAAACATTCAGTCGTGATCCGAAGTAATATGAGAAATATGAAATGTTCTGTGAAATGCTCGTTGTTCTTGGGATCACCTTTTAATGGTAATCAAGTATCCACAAGCAGACATCCTATTTTATTTGATTCTGACTCTTGCAAATACTTTCTGCTCGTTCACTACATCCCAGACTCCAGTTAGATATTTATTGGAGCATGGCATACTAGTTCAGCACAGGGTTATGGACAAATATATACATATGACTCCATAGCAATAATTACATAGAATGG
The DNA here is from genome assembly GCF_910596095.1 of Thunnus maccoyii. Classification (NCBI taxonomy): domain Eukaryota; kingdom Metazoa; phylum Chordata; class Actinopteri; order Scombriformes; family Scombridae; genus Thunnus; species Thunnus maccoyii. The sequence goes on from NC_056543.1 coordinate 4,422,067, forward strand.
CTGGCTTAGGCCAGAAAGTGTAATTAGCACATTTCTTTCCTCACCTTTGATTTTCTGGCTCAGTAGAGGCAATAAAGTCATGACACATACCCGCTGCATACTTATTATTGTCACATGTGAGTTGCTGGCTTGAGGTCTCCATTGACATTGCACACTGAATACCATTATGGCAAGGATAATGACAAGAGGGAAATCTGAGTTAATGACTGTTTCAATACACATTATGTTCTACTTATTATCTCAAAAGCTGTCCTTTCCTTTCTTGGAAAATATGAGAAAGTATTGTTATTTTCCTGCACCTCCACATATATATATCTATATTTTTTTTCTATCTGGAGATAACAGAAATTATTAGAAGCAGCTCCATTCACCATCAAGTGTAATTAGTCAATAATTACATAGCGGTAATTACATTTGAGAGGTAACTCGCGGTTGATTCATAGCAGGAGTCCCTCTGAAGAGACCTCCCGCTGTCATCTTCCTGTGCACCCAAACACACACACACATACACACTTGCACACAGAAATGGAAACAAACAATAGACACACACCTACATGGTGTACACCATTACTGATTTATTCATACAAATGTGCCCTTGTTACAAACATAATCACCAACACAAACATATCATCTGAATGCACACATACTCTCGGGGGTCTATATTAATTTATTTTCCACTCTGCAGTCCCCGTACTAAATTTCCCTGAAGAAACAAACCGCTGCTGCTGCTGCGAGAGTGACGGCTCGCGCTAATGGTTAGCTTTACAAGAGGTTACAATCATTCCCTTGAAGAGCAAAATGAGATCCTCAGTGTGTGTTTAAAACTTCTGCGCACCGTGTTAATTGTAATAAAGCTGAACTTTTATATCCAGTATACATACCGTATGTCTTCCTGCATCCTTCATTACAATCAGATTTAAACAGACGTAACCACAGGTACATATGTTAATAAACACGATACGTCGCCGAGGATCAAACCACAGCACAGACCCGAACACAACCTCCCCTCCTCTCTCTGCGTTCTCATTTATCTGCAGGTATCGTTCAGTCTATCACCACCTTCCGTCCAGCTATACCCCGTAGGCTGGACCCTCTCACGCACTGTGTTAAACACACACGTGTTATCCTCATCAGGCTATGTGTTATAGACCAGAGTAATCTCACATCTCTGGCTGCTCTTGCACCTTTTCAATTTCCTGGTAACCTAATCCTTTCTGTTTCTCCATACCTCATCATAGCCTGGGAGAAAGAAAAGAGGGGAGGGGGGGGGGGGGGGAGTACGGGGAGAGAGCGCGGATAATAAATTGTGCCTTTTGATATAAGTTGGATTAGGGAAATGGCATACCCATGTGTATGCTGATGGCCTGAGTTGTGTGTGAGGCTGTTATCCATCATAGAGGCAAGCAGTCGGTGTCGGATTGGTGCTAAAATCAGCATCACACTTTATTGTTACTGCAGTTTACTAAGTAGGTCCCTAAAATTGTACACAACATTATGATCTGATTCGTTTTTTATACTCGGGCGACAATATTGGCAAACTTTCTCTCTTCCAGTAAATGTACATACTCCCACAACAATGTCACTGTTCAGGATTTGTGCAGTTATAGTGAATAATGTGATAACGTAATGTGATAATTTTGTATATGTTTTGTATATGCACATGCAGCAGTGTTAATTTTCTTTCAAAGACTAAGATGAAATGTTTTCCGTCACCGAAATGGACAAAAGATAAGCAAAGAGAAAAACAAATATAGTTTTAGTTCTGTCTTATTCAATGACCTGCATGCAAAGATTTTGTCTTAAGAAGTTAATTTAAAGTGAGACTATGTTCCAACAACAAATCCTATCAGCAACCACTATCACCACAAACATAAGCTATCTGTAAGATCAATAAGATCTGTAGCTAGCTAATTACGTTGATATATGACTAACTTGCAACAGCAAATATGCTTTGCAACATAACGAGGAAATGTCGTTAATGAACATATTTGGCAGGTTCCAGAAATGTTGATACTGAACATATGTGTAAAATGTTCAAAGACATCGAATTTCTTTTTTTTTGCAGTACAATATCCCCTCATAGCTGTTACAGCATTATTAAACCTTTTTTATGTTATGTTACGGCACTGGCAGCACTTGGTTTAGATTAGAAAAAAGTCTCCGGGGACCTGAAGAACAATTAATATATAATCTTTACTTCTAGGAGGCAGCGTTGGCTATGTCAGCCTGTTGTATTACAGTCTGACATTTAAAACCTCCTCTGCTAATTTTATGAAAGACAAGAACAACACCTCCAGTCTCAGAACGCTTAGAAGACATAAACATTTAAAATGTAATTCACTGATATGGATTTTTTTTGACTAAGACTTTACTAAAATGACTCAAATATGCATCATTGTCAAAAGCTAAATCAAAATTAGGTTCAGAAATGAACAGTGATACTCAGGTGTGCAGGCTTGTGTGTGCATGTGTATGAGGCTGCTTATGCTTGTGTTTGCACAGGGCTAACAGCAGGAGTGGCCCCGGGGTCTTTGCCTCTATTTATCCCCACTGAGCTAACAGCAGGTCAGCACCTTCTCTCACTGAAACTCTATTGATTTGTTTGTTAAATGGTGACACAGGTCAGAAAACAGCCAAAACAATAGGCCTATAAGGATTCTTTGTATTTGGTATCTTCGTCTTTGATGATGATCAAGGACACTGAACAAAGACAAATACAATTTTTTTTAGATGTTTTTGTACAAAACTACTTTCTTAAATTTGTGTGTTGTATTCAGTATGACGCCCCAGGACAGCTGACTCGACAGCCTTTCAATTCAGAAATGTTGCCTTCATCAATCATTATAACAAAACTAAGTCATAAAGTGTGTTTTCATGGAGCTTCGATTGAAATTGAAACTGGATATTTTTTTATGAGATTCCTTTACAGCCTGGTGTCTATTTTGGTAACCTTTGTCAGTGGAGATATCACAATACTGGTTTGCAGTTAGTCACAGTACTCTTTTACAGTACAGTATATCACATCTTACAATGGAAAGCAAGATGTTTCCAGTTGGAGACAATTACACAGTATGAAAGGCTTTAAGCTATGGCTGCCAGTCTGGCTTAGCTTCCATTACAATGCAGCATAGGATGTATTGTAAATGATTTTAAGGATGCCCTGTCTGCCCTAAAGAAGGCTTTTGGAAAGGCGATCCCTGTCCCTCTCACTTAAGGCACCCCCTGAATAACCACTTCAAAACGCTCGTAAAGCAGCTAGCACGGATGGATCTGGGCTCTATTGAAAACACATTGGCTCATAATCTATGCCCTCCTATAATATGAAGGGATACCACATAAGTTTCAAGGTCAAACACCAATAAAATCAAAGACGGCAATTTGTCAAGAGTCTGCAGCGATTCCGTGCACAGGGCCTGACATCATCTGCAGTCCGTCGGAGACACGAGCGCCTACGCCGAGCCGAGGAATGCGAATGTTGAGGCTCGGTTGTAATTTTCGACCGTGCCAGATGTAAATCATATATTTTCCCATTACAGATCAGCTTCTGATAGCTGCAGCTGCACATCCGGATGATTCCTGATCTGTCATCTTTGGAACGTGAACAACAGACAAACATGTATCATGGGAACCTGTCACACTCAGGGGGAACATCCCTGAAAATAATGATTTGTATAAAGGGGTTTAGTGGGTGAGGCAGGCAGGCAGGCAGGCAGGCAGGCATCTGCTGTCAATTTGCATTGACAAGCACCCAATGCATACACCGAATCTTCATTAACAAAGTGCTGCATGAAAGTAGGCTGAAGTTATTGTATTGAAAAGGAATTCTTTGGCTGCGCTGTCCTCCAGGTGGCTTTCTCTGGCTTTCCAGGGCTTGAGCTTAATTCCCGGGCCCGATGCCTGAAGCCTTTGTGTGCTCTATCAGAAGCAAAGCGGGAGCTCTTGCTTTCTTCTTGACGGGTTTGACGATGCCCAGCAACTGTCATCTGTCAGCAACATCTGTGGGAAGCAGCTTGTTTTCAATGACTGTGTATTTTCTGGCCATAGCTGTCATTCTGACTCATGGCAGCTCGTAACAGATGCTGTCGTACTTTTAAACTCATTAGCTGCATCCCACACTGTGTTGTGGTTGTCTTTCATTTGGAGTGACATTCAGGGGTTTTTGGTTAAATGCGGATGAATTGGATCCAAGTGTGTGAGTTTGGGGGTAATCATTCAACGGATAGAAATTTGTGCAAACCATTATCAAAACCTGCCAAATTGATGGTTTCAGTTTGGATTTCTACTTTAAACTGCTATTTGACATATGAATGACTTAAATTTCAATTTGAATAGCGTACATGGCCAATATTTACAGTAGTACTGCTGCTTCAAGTTAATCTACACACTGTCTATAGCAGTGCCAAGCAGAATAGAAATATTCATCTGAGGAAATTTTTACTGATTGCAAGAAATACCCAAACCTTTCAAGAAGTTGGAATAGTTTCATGTTTATGAATAAGAGGAGGCAGCTCATTCCAAATCCAGCGGAAAAGGGATGATATATATACATCATAAGTGTGTATGACTCCCATTCCAATAACTCCTGAGTCGTGGAACAACCCCTGCAGACCTGAGTAATCCCTTTGACGAATAGCTATAGTGCAAATCTTAACTGCAGCCGTCCCAGATCCAACAGCCCCTTTCCAGGACCAATTGGCAGGGGCCATTAGGGGCATTCACATACATTTAGATGATCCCTCTGTTTGCATTACCCAGGCACAGATAATCTGTGTATACAGTGGGAAATTAGGGCAGACCAGCCCTAGGCGCTGCAGAAAGAGACCTCCACATGTTCACTTCAAAGGGTCTGCGCCTGAGTGGAAGCAGGTGTGTCTTGTCCGGAGTCAGGCACAGGGTGGGCCAGGCTGGATGGAGGAAGGAAGGCGGGATCCCCGCAGGCCGGTCTGTGTGTGGTGTAAAAAGGGAGTGAGTGCACGTGTGTATATGTACAGCAAAAACAGACCATGTTAACAACTCATTCAATTATAAGTAATTTATGATGTGGTCATGGACGAATATGCTTTCATATTGTCACTGAAAAAAAACATGCTGGTGAGTCAATCTGTTCACACAACGCACATATTTGTCCTCAGGAAATTCATACAAATGATATATTATGCTCTAGGTGTTTGTATTAAACAGAAGAAGAAAAGGAAGAAAAAAACAGTCTTGTTGTTCCGTTGTGGCAGCAGGTGTTTTAAAGAAACAAATTAACAAAGGAGCTTTTGCACCTGACATCTCAGCTTCATATCATCACCAAAGCTGGATGAGCTACTTTCCTGCAACTTCAAAATAAAAGCACACCTGATTCCTTTTAAGTCCGTATTCAGACCAAATCAGGCCATGCGGTATTCAGCCGCAGGGTCGAGCAGAGGTGTGTGTGGGGGGGGTGTGGGCATGTTTATTTGTGCTCTAGAACGTAACAACAATCAGAAACAATCAGAAAATAATGTTTTATTGATCTGATTCACCGGCTTTCTCATTACCAGCGCTCCCTCTCTTCATTCACTCTCTAGCTCGCTCGACCACAGCTGCTTTCTCTCTCTCTCTCTTTCTCTCTCTCTCTCGCCGGTGATCTCAGCTCTCTCTCTTTTTCTCTCGTCCTTTTTTAAATGAGCGGAGAAGCTGACCGCAAAATCTAACTTTACTTTTAACATTATCGTATGAAGAGAAATGTCCTCCCCTCCTCCTAGTAACGTCTTTTTACTCCCTCATGGTTCTGGATCAGTCTGATCTCCAGCTGTGATTGGCCACCGCAGCCTTCAGCTGCAGTTATGTCGGGTTGCATTTTTCCAAAAGTTGACTCTGGCCGCAGTCCGTATTTGGTGAATATGGCCGAACACTTACTATGTAAAAATACAGAATTTTTTAGGTATCTTATAAATCCTTACACATGTCAATTGTAAATAATTTAAATAGTATGTTTTAGCATTTCTTTTATTTTAAACTAAACAACATGAATTGCATTATTTAATTAATTTGGACCAAAACAACAAAACACAGTATGTCCATAGATACTAACTGGCTTTGCCATGTAAGTTTTGGAGAAAACAGAACATTTTCTTCAGTGAAGGAAGGCATCCTTATCCCACAGAGAGGTCATAAGGAGGCGGCCAGCATGAATGGTTTGATGTACTAAACACAAGAATTTTACAACAAAGGTTTGGGTTCGCGTCCAGAAGCCCACAAAAGAAAACTTGGTCTAAAGGGCATGACATAGATTTTACATATCAAGTTCTGTTTACTTCTCAGCCTGGGAAAGTGGTTTTATATCTTCTGTGGCTCTGGAGGAGGTTTGTCAAGTTTGTTAAAATAATCCTGATGATCTCAGAGGTTATCTTCAGAAGGGCTGGGAGATTTGAAATTTATAACAGACCTCTGTCTCAAACTCAAACGCAGAACGGGGAATGTAGGATGCAGCTTTTTTGGATCTTAACCCAAACTATGAACTAAAAGTCAGGGTATCAGTCTTTGCTACTTCAATTTTCTTTATAAAGTCTGTCTCTTTCTTGCAAGTTCCTCAACTTTATGAAACTGCAACTCTAAATCTCCGGAGTAACTGTTAGAAAGGTTAGAAAGAGAAAGAAAGATCATGGTTTTGATAAAATATTGAGAAAAAAATACAGCCTGCCCTCTTGTTATTCAAGTCAGAACTTAATCAAGATTAACTAACCTTAACCAGTTGCCTTGACCCGCTTAAAAAATAACCACTCACTGCAATCATTCCTCCCATTCATACTGACCATTAGAAGACGCACTTATAATGTAAGTGATGGGGGACAAAATCCACAGCGGATGGAAATCTTTTAAATAGTTTATCTAAAGATTGTATGAGGCTTCAGCGGTTTGAATTAGTCAGATAAAATGGATATTTTCCACAGTCTTTTTAGTAAAAGATTCCTTCTTTGTGTCTCAGTGGAAAGTGTTTTCCTGTTGAGCTGCGCTGAAAAGATTGTGACTTTGGCACTTCAAAGACTTTGAAATATATTGATTTTATTTGACTAGTTTGGATGGTTGACGCCTCATATTAGCTTCAAATACACTTTTGAATACGTTTTTTGCACTGAAGGAGGACTCTGGATTGTGTCTTCTATCGTTTACATTGTATATGAAGAGATCTTCTAATAGTCATGAACAGGAGGAATAATTACAGCAAGTCATTGTTCATTTGGCCACCTGACTGTTGTTTTAGTCGTGAACTTATCCTTTAATCATGCTTTACGCCATATTATAGAGAAAACTATAGAACTTTAGTAGTGAATGTTTGCAGATTGTTGCGTCGACAGAGAACATATTGAAGTTATGTTCAATACAAACATTTGCCACGATGGCAGTGCTACCTTCGCGAACAGAAACTGACAACAGACAGAAACAGGTGTTACAGTGTGACCCCCACAGTTTGAGTGACAGCTGATCTCTTGGCAATGCAGTACAGAAATACCACAACAATTAGCACCTGGAAGAGGAAGAAGACAGCCAGGTGAAGTCACTAGAAATGTTGCAAGTGGAAAATGTGCAATAACATCTTGATGAGAAGTGTCTCAACTTCCATAAGAAATAGATTAATATCAAAATATGAGTATATTAATATCTTGATGCCATGAAAGGGCTCTGCTTCAGTTGTCAACATGTACTGAATAAAAATACAGGAAACATTATTGGAAACAAGATTTTGACAGTTGTGTAACTGTAGACAACATGCTCATGCATAGCAACTCTGGCTATGCTTTATACCAAGTGATGCATTAGAAAGGCAAAATATGCAACATAATACATATTTTTATGGCAGCCCTGGTTTGTGAGATAAGACATAAAAATCTTCCATGCTGCAGCGTTAAAGGATAGGTTCAAGTGTATCTTAAAACAACAGCAAGGTGCCTATATAAACACTGAAAGAGGTTTTTCCTCGCTGTAATCATTCCTCCTGTTCATACTGGCTATTAAAAGATCTCCTTCAAATGCACTTTCAGTGTAAGTGATGGGGGACAAAATCCACATCATTTTTGTGTGCAAAAATGCATTTAAAAGTTGATGTGAATCTTATATGAGGCTCCGGCAGTCTGAGTTATTCATATCAAGTGGATATCATGACACATTTACAGTCTTTTTTAGCATCAAATTCCCTCTTTGTGTTTTCTCGGACAGTGTTTCCCTGTTGAGCTGCAGTGGAAGAATAAGACTCATTTGGACGCTGAAGCTTCATATTAACTTCAGATAAATACATTTTTGCACAGATGGAGACTTGTGGATTCTGGCTCCCATCACTTCCATTGTAATCTTCTAATAACCAGTATTAATTACAGCGAGGAAATCTTCTTTCAGTGTTCATTCGGGCTCCTGACTGTTGTTTTAAGACAGACTTGTGAACCCATCCTTTAATGATGATGCAGTAAAACATTAAACGACCTGCAAACATTGATATTACTTTGCTGTGTGTGTGTTTGCAATGTGTGGATTCATTCACAGAGGTGTTTTCATATGTGTGTCCAGACTAACACACACCACCTGTATCTGTGCAGGTTTTCTTCTCACAGCTTAAAACCTGTGTGTCTGTTTGTGTGTTTTCCTTGAGGTTAAGTGCTTTGTCCCCCCCCCCCCCCCCCCCCCCCCCCACCCCTCTAATGGCTCCCTCGTTTGGTCCAGCGGAAGAAGAAGGAAGGGGAGGAGGGGTTATTGTGTGAGCGATTTGTCACCGCCTGTCTTAGCTGTGAGGTCCTCGCTGACACCATAAATACCTGATAATAGTTCATCTGGAGAAAAGCTGTTCTACCCTCTTTTTTTCCTGCTCTGACCTCATGCGGGGACCTTTTTTTTTTTTTTTGGGTCCCATGTGTGGTGCACTGACTCTATGAAGCCAGTAAATGTATGTTCATGCTCCAGGTGCATGTTGGACCTGCATGTTGAGGTATAGCCGTCTTAATTTCCAACAATTGCTTATGGGAATTTAGTACTCAGGCCTTTGCTGGTATGTTCTTTACAGATCTCAAATACACACAGAAATAAATAAATAAATAAAGTATGTCTCTTCCATTTGAAAAATAGATATTTGAGCAAAAAATCATCATGTCTCTAAATTCATCTATCTTTTCAAACCAGAGAGACATTAATAGTTCATCGTTGGTATTGGTGGCCTTCTTCATTGCACAAAGAAAAGGAAAATTGCAGTGGATGGTAACATCAGTTATGTTTTAATTAAATTTTTTTTTTTTAAATTAGGTTGGTTGACAGTGGTTGAGTAGTAGTAGAGAGATGGTTGGTCCCGATATTTTCTACAACTTTTAAGCAAATATATGAAATTATGGTTCAACAAAAGTGAATCTGTGTTTTTCCACCAAACTACTTTAATGCAATTTATTCAAGAGGCTATGATATCATTATATAATTAATGCAGCATCTCTGATACAACAGGGCATCCAACTGCTGCTCCCCTACTTAACATTCGTGTTTTCTCTCATGTTTTAATGAATTCATTCGCCTCCTCTGATCTGAGGCTGCATTCGTTCAGATTCCTAAACATCCTATGCTAATGCTAACCTGACACTCTAGCGGCTATATGAATATATGCCCTTAAATATAACCAGACCTTAATCATGTGGATGCAGATCAGAATACACTCATATGAGTCATTTTTGTATCAGTCATATGCATTTTGAAAGCTGCAGAGAAACAATGTCGTCTTGTCAAAAGGCAGACACCTGATCAGAAAACATATGAGGAAGTGACAAACTTGTAGTCTGATCCATTTGTTCCCTGTGAAGTGAAGCCGTCTAACAGCGAGCAGCTGCAGGACACGGAAGCTTTTTCTCCAGTAGAAGAAGCACAAGCAGGTGTCAGAACATCAAGGTGTAAAAATATGTTTCCACCAGCTTTTATCACATCTTAATTTAAAATTTTCCACCTCAGCCAAAAGTAAAAATGTGTCATCTATTTGCATATTCATAGATTGTGGAATTTTAATGAGGGAGAAGGAGTAGATGTCATTTTAAGCGTTTTGACAAGGCAACTGAACTTTTTTTGTGTGTGTGGAAAAAACCATATCAGACACAAATTATGTATTTTATATACATCTTAAAACATGTCTGGAGGGGATCTTTAAACTTTAAAGCTAGCTATGATGTGAGATGCAGAGTAATTTATTTTAATATTTCACGAAATGAGGTATCACAGTTAATGTAGCATAAAAAAATTGGGGTTTTGAAAATGCTAAATGTAGCCTTTGTTCTTCGAGTGATAATATTTTAAAATACCAGAGTTCCAGCATATTGACTGATGAACTTTATGTAAAGGCTCTTTGATCCCAAGTGATTCTCGTGTGTCTGCAAACATGCGCTTTTTGCATTTGCAAACACACACACACACACACACTAAAAGAGCACACATACATTATAGCAAAAACTGTGCATGCATACACATTCCCACATCTTCACCTCTGTCAACAGAGCTGCGGACGTCTTGAGTCTGCTGCACGGAGCTGATTAGAATATGACCTTTTTTACTTTGTGTATGTATCAAAGAAACTTATTATTATAATTATCTTTATTTTTCAAGTTGTGAACATCCTCTGCGAGTGCAAACCAGAGAGACACTTGTACATCCAGCGCCAGCGTTTCCACGACAACACATGCTCCGTTACCACCAAAAAAAAAACAAAACATGAACATCACAGTGGTGCTGTGACAGAGACAAGGCTTTCTATTTCTGTGCTTTACTGTTCTTTACTGTATGGACTATTTCCACAACACTCCACCGTGGAAAAAAAAAAAGAAGAAAAAATGTCTTGGCGGCTGTATTTCATGAGAAATATTTTGAATTATGATGTTTCCACAAACCTCTGTGCTCCAGCTATGGCAGCAAAAAAAAAACAAAAAAAACTTGGCATCCAAAACTTTGTCTCATTTAATTACATGTACGTTAAGTGCAGAATATACTCTGGAGTGGTCGTTTGCTGCTAACTTCTGTTGACACGCACCATTATCACATCTCTGTGGAGACATTTTTTTATTTCTAAGAGCAAAAACCCACCCCACTGTTCTCACCAGCCTCTGGCTTGTCTAATAATCACAGCAGCTAAAGCATCAAGAAACATGTTTTTTATGGTCTGACAAAAAGCCATAATGTATATCCCTGTTGTGCTCTGTGCTCGCAAGGTTTTAACCCAGGGGCACTACAGTACAGGGAAATATTTATATTCTCTTCAACAGAGGGGCTGTAACTTACAGCAGGGAAGCTAATTTCACATGCTGAAAGTCCATTCTCAGCCTGGTCTGATCTCCCTGCTCGCCTCCCTGGCAGATTTCTCATTCCTTCTTCTCCCGTCTGTTTTAGTCAAGTCTTGCTCATACTCACGGGGGGTTAGGGTTATATATATATATTTATATGCATACTTTAATCATTTTTTTTTTTCAGCTGAGCGTGACATTCATGTCCCTTCCCAGCAACATGATTTAAGCCACCGCAGCCATTTATTTTCCTTTTTTTTGTGTTTGTTGTTTGCGACTGTGAGTGCATGTCAGTGTGAGAGTGTGTGTGTGTGATTCTCTTTGTCTGGTTTTTGTGTCTGGGTGGAGCGTTTACTAGCCTGGGTCCAGACCTCTGACACCCACATCTCTCATATTTTCAGTGATTTTTTCTAAAGTCTGGTTTTTGTGCAGACTGACAGCTGTTTAGTTGTTTTATTCAGACCGAACTGCTGTTTTGTTTCATTTCATACATTCTGCCTGACAATGCTCTCATGCTAGCTGATCTATGGATGAAGAAAGTGGTTATTTTTTTGCGAGTGACAGCCTCCTTATCCATCCTCATCTTCAGTCAACATGGAAGCAGTTGTCATGGTTATAAGGAGTAGTTAATAGTTTTCTAAATAACTGAAAAAATATGTCAAGTTAAGAGTTTTATGTCCATATTATTTATAATATTTCTCTAGCTCTGGCACAGGAAGATGATGTATCCATTGTAATGCTCACACCACATCGTTTAGAAACCAATTTTAAGCAGCAGAGTCGAAAAAACCATCCTGTTCCTGCCTACGAAGCTCTGATTGGTTGATTGTTTTTCCAACCACAGGAAACAGCTGACAATGAGCTCAACACTGGACCTATTTGAATTGATGTGTCGGGATTTAGGGTTGAGCCAATCAGGGCTGTGTAAATGGGATTAAGATCGTTATCTGCCTGTGCCAGTGCCAAAAAAATGGTGACAAGCGTAGATGAAATCAATGCAGCTGTACAGGATGTCGTAGGTTGACGTGCTGAAACAATATACTTGGGGGCAGCTGAACAAGATATAAATACAACATTATCATCCAATAAATATAAAGTATTGACAAACAGTTGTTTATTTCCACATCCAGCAGTTATGGAGCAACATTATCATTCATTTGGAGTCGTGTTTCTGTCCACCTGGTGAATGTTAAGTCCAATATTCATCCCTGTTTTGGTCTTTTTAGCTGCTAAATGTTCCACTACATCCACCGGCGAGCCGTCAGCTTTGTCTGTCTGCCGCGTGGTGCCGAGCACGTAGTGCACACTGGGTTTATCTGATGAGAGCAGCGAGACCAAAAACAGGAAAGTTGCAAGCCGTAAAAAAACCAAAACAATGAGCTGTAAGATGCCAAAACGCTGCCAAGAACTGCAGGAGATAATCATCTGTGGATTTGATCCCTTTCACATTACACAAGCAATTTGATCCATTGTTAACATAAAACATGGATTAGTGCAGCTTTGAGTTAAGTGCTCCTAGCTGTTAACACTGTTTCTGTGTGAAAATGACGGATACATCAGTCACCACTGATTGGTTACAGGGCAGATGTTGGGATGTTAAATTTAAGGTAGGTGGTTTGATCTTTGGCTAAACCTGTCTGCATGTCATCGAGCAAGACACTGAACCCTGTATTGCTCCCAGTATATGTGTATGAGAGGAAATGCAAGTTGCTTTGGACAGCATCTGTCAAATAAATGGGAAATCAGCTAATATGAACAACATGTCAGACAATTCAGCATGATTATCAGGCTCTGAAACCACAAAACACAGTGAAGACATATGTCAGGGTGGGTGGGTGTCTTAACAGCTGTGTGCCTACTTCTCTAAACTGATGACAAACAAAAGGTAGGCCATCGTGTCACCGGATGTCAAGATGCCCTCTTGAGAAACCCCACAGATGATATGATGAGCAGAAGGAGATTGCAGCAGCAGATGGGAGGGGTTTTACCACATCTATAAACCTGATTTTATTCAGTCTGTGTCATCGCAATCGCAGGAGAAAAAAAAAAGAAGACTTTTAAATACCTCTGCTCTTTAAATGTCCTGATATTTGCACAGAGCCCCCATTCGTCACTGCGAAGATGTTAAAAAGTAAAGAATTACGTGCACGTAGCATTTGATCCCGGGTCTAGAAGATGGATTTCTGTGGCAGCTGATGGAAAAGGCTGATCTTTATAAACTCCCCTGCTACACTGTGGCATTTACTCAGCATCGACACTTGATCTTCATAATGTGTTCATGATGAGGTCACAGCAACCTCTGGCAGACGTGTGTCTGCTACACCGCAGGCTGGAGGCAGAAGACGCCTTGTGTTGTACCGCCTGTCATAGCACATTTGAGTCCCCCCCCCACACTAAAACACACGTGACTCACTGTAGCTCCACGTTAACACAGCGCAACACACACGACAGCGCGCACGCCCCCCCTCTGACACAGCCTGTAACGCTATATAGAAATGCAATTCACTCATGTGTGAATATCCAAAGTGGTTTAATCTGAAGTGACGTCTGCGAGCTTCTGCCTCGATACTCCCTCCCTGCAGGATTTCAGAGATACAGTAAGTCAGAAGATGTTTTCACTCAGGTGAAGCGTATAGAAGACTCTTATCTAACCTTTATGTTATCAGACGCTTCCAAGGAACAAACTAAAATAGAGTTCAGCTCTTTCTATGATGAGATATAGCAAGTACTACAGAGTATTTGCAACATGTTTAAGTTTAAATCACACCTTCTCTGCCATCCCAGAGAGGAATCACATAAAAAGGTAGAGCGGAGTCAAACTGACACTACATCATGTTGTTAACAAAAGACTTTCCCCTAGCAGGAAGGATTTAATGTAAAGTGTTCCAGCGTTAATCGCTGGTTTGATGCTGCTGACCACTGTTGAGATCAACGGTTTTATTTAATTGAAACTGCACAAGCTCAGACTTGTCCGCTTGATGTCATCATCAAACACCGTCATGTCAAACATAAGGTTTAGATGGGATTTTATATCAGAGTCGCGGCCGTTCTGCATTTGATGTTTATGGAGAATGTTGATTGAAAATATATCATCACAGGTGTGTGTGTGTGTGCAGCTCATTACAAACCATATGAGGATAGAGTGCTGCATAAGAAAGAATTGTTTTATTATTAGAGGCAGTAATAGTTTGAAGCTTCATTTCTATGTGTGAATCAGTGCAAAACAGTCCTATTAGATATTTTCTTTTTGGGCGTTCACAAATATGCACCACAGTTGGTTGTTGTGGAGATAAGAGATGGGAGTCATCAGATTCACTAGAAGATACATGAAACTCAGTTGGCTACTTGATGTTAGAACACAGCAGGATTTATTTGGGATAAACAAATCAACAGGTTGCGGTTATAAGATGTTCGCACTCTGTTTTACGACTATATATATATTATATTATATTATTATAAATGATAATGAAAACATTTGTCTGTCAAGAGAAGCTGCTGAGAGTCCAGAACAGCGAGCTGATGACATGTGGCAACCCTGCTGTCTCTGTTATATACTACACATTTACAACCACAAATACGTTTCGGAGGAAACATAATGCTGCCCAGATTATGTTTTCTGTCAACATAGCGAGAAGCATTTTCTCATTATTTATTATTATTGTTTAATATATTTGTGAGAAGTCGCTAAAATGTTGATACTGACTGTATGAGTAAAATGTTCAATATCGATTTATTTCTTTTCTTGCAGCACAATATCTGCTCATACTGACTGATCATGGTCTTGGTTCAATACTGCAAAAAAAGTCTGTAGTGACTTGAAGCACGACACAACATGTTTTTTTATTAATATCTGAGCTTAATCAAGGATGTGAACCTCGGCCTCCGGTGTCAACATCCTGTGATTTGTTCATTACCACCCACCTCGACCTCCTCCCTCTGACTTAAGTGCAGTACTTAAATGTAGCTCTTCATTAATTAATTAAAAAAAAAAAAAAAAAGTTTCCTGTGAACATAATCGAGGCAGCGATTAAGTTTGTTATCTCAATATAATCAGGAAAGCAATTCAGTAGTAGCCTATGTAAATGTAATTTGGACTAAACAAAAAACTACCTATATTTAGAGTGACAAATGTGAATTAAGGTGCAGATATTATGTTGCATATTATGTTGAATTATGTTGAGATCTGGTATTTTACCACTCAGTAATGAAATACTCTGGAGGAGGAAAGGTGATATAGAAAGTGAGTTTTCTATTGTCTTTTTTACTGGGTGCCTCTTATATAGTTTTTAATTAGATAAAGAGAGAAATTTATATTGTTAAAAATGGACGAAACTGACTGAATTCACATATGAAAGCCCTGCAGACGAGGAAAAATAACCTTTATTGGGGAAAAAAACCCAGTAATTATAGTAATATTAGTAGTAGTGGTACTGTAGTAGTAGCAAGACAAAGAGAAATAGTTGTATGGATGCAAAATTAAAGCCATAAACCTCACAGACTTTACTAAATGATGAGGCATAATAGCAGCAGACTTTGCCAACTCCATTAAGACCCGCTCAGTACAACATAAATAACAGAGGACTGTGTTACATTTATGATAGCCGTGATCATTCACACTGAAAAATCTCAGACTTGAAAAACCCATCAACGGCTTTTGACCTAAATGTTCTGTATTTTCCTGCCACTAGAATGAGCGTTAATCATTACGCGCTAATTAAACTACAGCGTAATATTGTCCTGAGTCAGCTCGAGTGCTGTTTGCTGTGAGATCAGACTAAAATGTTCATGAATCCCCCAACACACGCTGCCAAATATAACATTTTATGTGTTTTTTCTAGTACGGTAGAACATATCCGATGTTGGGAAAGTGCGGCTTACTTTTTCGATTTGTCACGAGAAGTCACCGTAGCTGACACAACAGTTATATTTGTGCACACACAGTGAATCTATGGGGTCTTAATTAGCCTCGTAAAGCTTTATCTGCTCTCTCTCTCTGTGTCCCTCTCCCTTGCTCCTGTGGCATGAGGTGAACAGATTGACTTTTTCACAGCCAGTAGCTATCATGTGGAGAGTGGGTGGTTAGTGCTCAGGCCTCACTGTTCTACTTCCTGGACTAGAAGGGGGGGCGGGGGGGGTTTGTCCTCCTGTCTGGGCTGTGGCAGCTTAATGGCACATCTTCCCTCCGCAGTATCTCTGGTTTCTCTTTAGTTGGTATATAAGAGGTCAACAGTATCGTAGAGGTTAGAGAAACAGTTATGTTACAGCTGATTATAGCATTATAGTTGTCAGATAATGTAATAACTCATCCAAGATGTTAAAAATCCTTTTTATAGGTTAAAATGTCACTGTAGGTTCTTAAAAGGACCGTATAACCTTTACATTTGACACCTCTAATCATGTGTTTATTTTTTAATTGATGATATTAATACAATTTAGTTAGTGTACATCATTAAATCAGTTGTAAATACTAATGAATTTGGATTCACTTAAAGGGCCAGTTCAACCAAATTACAAAAATTATACTTAGTGCTAATTGTTTCATTTTGAACAACTGACTATGCAAGAAATACAATAATCTGCAGACCTCATTGCCAGCTGATTGTCTGCTGTCGAGTTTTACAAATAAAATTTAAAAATGCTTTGAGCAGCATTCACCTTCACTTTCATTGCGTTAGTGTGACAGCCCACCTTCCCAAGCGTTAAAAGCCTCAGAACATAAAAGTGAAACTATTTGAAAGCTAGATAACACAAGAAGTAAGAGGTCACCCTTTAATGACTCTTTAAAACCTCTGTGATCCAAACGTAAACAGAAAGGTTAGTCCCATCTCCAAAAATCTAAACACAAGACTGGAACTCGCTATCAGGCTTAAATCATTTAATACATGGATTTAACAAGAACATGCTCACAGTGATAGTGCTGATGTTCAGTTTATTATCACGTTCACCGTCTTAGTTTAGCATTTAACCATGCTATCGTTCGTTATTTAGCGCTAAACACAGAGTGCAGTTGAGAGACATCATTAATTTTGCAGGTATTTGATCATAAACCAAAGTTGAAATGTTGCTGCTGCTGGCTAAACTCTAAATCACCAAATATATTACAATTCATCCTGTGGGGAACATGAATGTCTGGACCAAATTTCATGGCAAT
This sequence comes from Thunnus maccoyii, assembly GCF_910596095.1. NCBI lineage: Eukaryota > Metazoa > Chordata > Actinopteri > Scombriformes > Scombridae > Thunnus > Thunnus maccoyii. The sequence goes on from NC_056543.1 coordinate 4,439,476, forward strand.
CCATCCAGCAGTCGTTGAGATATTTCAGTCTGAACTAGCCGACAGACCGACATCGCAATCCATACTAAAATGCAACAGTATATGGATAATATTCACACTGTAAATAGAAAGGAATATAGAACAAAATAGTATAAAACTATGAGATACAGTATATGATTATAGAAAAATATGAGGTAAAATTAGAGGTATTATTATTATAATATGAACTTGTATTATTATTTATTCATTGCTGCTATACTATACTGGTAATATACATACTGGTGACATTTATCCATATAAAAATGATGCACTACACTACCGTATAAAATCAGCCTGTTTTACTGCCTTCTAAATATCTCACTTCCCATCTCTTTGTGTCTCCTCCTCTCTGTCTCTGCTTTTCTTTCCTCTGCTCCTCAGACATCTCTCTCTCTGGCATGGCAGTCTGAGCCTCAGCATCTGCCCTGCACGTGCCTGATCGTCTCATTGTCTTCGAGACAGATCTGAGCCTCCTCTCCAGACAGGGCGGAGCAGCGAAGAAGAGGTTTGTATGCTGGGGAAAGAAATGAAGGGTTATGGGATTGTATGAGAGACGGTGGTAATAGGATATTTGCGTACATATGTCACTTGTGTGTATGTAGAGTTCGGTTGAACACATTCTGGCGAAGGTTCATGCTTGCAAATAGTTTCCTCTGCCAAATGTACAGTGTGCTGAAAATGCAGACAGTACCAGTTTGATACAGCTAATATCAATCAAAGTGAAGCAAATTTAAATGTCTCTGATGTGAAAATGTCCAAATATCAACCTAAATAATGTTCCTGTGTACATGTAGAAGAATCCTCAATACAAATGTATTGTAATACCAGCACTTTGTCCAAGTTTTCATTTAAACTTTCAGCCTTTTGCAGTGAAATACTAAGCAGGAAGTTTGTGGGGTGTTGGCAGAATATAAATGCTAATGCTAAATGCCATAAGTGTCAAGTCTTGATTGATAGAATGGGCCTGATTGTGAACAGTATGACTCTGATTGCATGAGTAAACAGTCATGGCATCCCCCCACCAGCAATTTCAGCTTATCTAGCCCCAATATGTAACTCCACCCACCATTACCATGTGAATAGTCTGTAATGGTGATCTGTTTCATTTCACGAGTGACTCGGTTGCTCTTGATTTCCAGTGGTTTCAACTGAAGGTCAGTGATGACGATAATTTACAAAAATGACCAGTTTTTGATGAAATGACCTATTTAAACATACTCACGTGTAATAAGTCGTTTAAGTGCATCGCTGTGGTGCACATCATGTGTTTGGTGAATAAAAGTTATTCTGTAGTTTTCTAATAGGTTGTAAAAAAACATTATGGATGAAATACAGAAGGAAAGTATGTGATAAGATCTGAACAATGAAACCTGATCTATCTGTGTTTAAATAAGACAAAATATTTAATTTATAGTTATACTGTACACATTCAAGTATGACACCATGTCAACACTAAGCCAGCTAAATTCGTTTTGGTCTTCCGTCCAGACTAAAACACTAAAACGCCTGCTTAGTTTGTAGTGTCTATGAGGAAAACGGAGCTACGTAGAAACACTGTCACTGCTTTCTATTGTTTTTTCATTGGAAGGGGAAGAAGACGAAACACGACAATAACAACAATGGTGGACGGCTTCATACGAGTGTTGTTCTCTTTATTGTCTACATAGCTATCTACCGCCTTTCTCTCAATGAAACTGTTGTAATCTGCTTGCAATAAACAAAATGCCAAGAAGCCACCACAGAAACGGAAACAGTAAACCTTTTCTTCTTCGCTGGTTTTTTGTGGTCTCTTTGGTCTGGTGGTTTAATATTCACTGTTGGAAAAACAACCTAGCCAATCACAGCTTTGTAGGCTGGATTAATGCTGCATTGATGCAATGTTCGCAGAATGGGGAGAACAGGAAAACCTCTCCTTATCCTAACTTGCTAGCCTTGTAGTAACACCATATGCTATTTAAATTAGCCACTTTTCTTGCGTTGCAGTGTATTCCTCCTTTTCAATCAGCTGAATATACTTTTTGTGTTAATACCTCCCACCCACAGTTCTATTCACTGTGGGTGGGAGGTATTGTAACTCTCAAAAACTCTGAAATTTAGTCTGATTAACAGGCTAAGACTTATAAGGAGTGGTAGTACCCTTACTACTAGTAGTACTACTTTAGCTGGACAATTGATTTGAATATGTTGCCCTCGTGAGCCAGTTGCAGCAGCAGGAAATAAATTCAAACTTAGCCTTGTTTTAACATAAGTGTTTAATAAGTGGAGATTTAAGCACACAAACTAGTTCTTATGTGGAGACCAGTTGTTGATGTAACAGCTACACAAATGTTTCCTAGCAACTGATTTACACATTACTAAAGTTGAGCTTCACTGTGCAGAATGACGTACGTATGAATAGAGTTTGACACTAAAAGGCTGTTTTCACATCCATCTGCTGAATGTGGAAAGTTTCTCTGTGCTCACTTAGAGGAGTAGATGTATTTTTAACAAGATGAAGTGAAAAAAACATATTCAAACTAGAGTATTTTACATACAGTAAGTCTTAAAACATGTCTAGAGGGGTTCTTTAAGTTCTAATGCTGCAACCTGATCTAGTAAATCACTAGTTTGAGGGTGAGTTCAAGAAATTCAGAGAGACTTTGCACACAAACATTTGGTGCAACCCAGTCCTGGTCACCAGCTCAGTTAATTGAGTGTAGCCTACCTTATGTTCTGCTGGGAAGACAGCAAGTTCCAAAACAACTCAGATGACTCCATCCTCACATTGCCACAAGTTAAGATGCTATAACAAGGCAGTTCCTCATTTGATCTCACATGGCTGGTGCAACACCTCTCAACAAACACCGGTAATAAGGTGCCCTTACCCATCTTCGGTGCGACGGTGAATGGTACTGCATACTCTCACAATATCCTGAGGGCCGGCATAGCACTCTGGATCCGTTTGATAATGACAGGAAGAAAAGAGGTGTGTGAGAGGATTTGTTTTTGGCTCCTGTCTAGCACCTCTGCTAATCCCAAGGCTCTAATGTTAGCAGAAACTGCAGGGGAAGTGTTGCTAAGAGCCATATGCTATTGCTAGGTGAGAATTTTTAAAAAAAACAACTAAATAAAGTCATGACGGAAGTGTGGCGCTTGGGTGTTGTCAACTTTAGAGTCTGCCAGACGTATCTGATCTCAGTGGTGGTTGGAATATGTATATAGATCTTATTTCCATGGTGACTATGATGTGTTACCATACTTGATTAAAATGCTTAAAGTAAATACAGGAGACAGCTCCAGTCAGACTCCCGGGTACTCAAAGGATGATACCTGAGTGGCTATTTTAGAAGCATATGGCAGGAAGATGAGTCATGATGTGAAGTACATCAAAACAAGAATGAATCTTTGAGCATTTAAGGACAACATACGTGCACATAGATTGGTCCTGATTACGACATTTTGTAAATACGACGAGCAGCAGCAGACCAATCAAGAGAATTGTTTGAGCCAGAAGCATTTCCAGCCTTTTTTAAATCTCTTCCCATTTGAACTCGTTCCTTTTTTTTTCCACTTTCTGTTCAATTACTAATCACAAAGAGTGCAGGGACGCTTTGTATCTTGTTGGTTGCCAAGGGAACCTCATTGTCATCCGAGTTGTTTGGTTTCCTCTTCAAAGGTCAATGACTTCTCTGATTGAATAAGACTTTCATACAAATCATCGGCTCAAGTAAGTATTGTTCTTGTTGGAGTTCCAGTGATATGTGGCAGTAGATGTGGAATAAAACACACCGTCACATGAAAGTGGTGTGTATTGAAAACCATGATGAGAACCATTGATGGTCACATTTCATTTTCTGTTTGGCTTCTGATTGGCCGACGGCAAATCTTTTGTTTGTTTGTGTTGATTGTTCTTTTTCCAGTTTGGTATGTGCCGCTTCTAGTGGTTGACACTCCTTCTAGGCTTTTATTTATTAGCAGACTAACTGCTGGTGTTCAAAATTGAATCATTACAAGCCTATACAGTATTACAAACTGACTCAGGTACTGTGTGAAGAGTGTTTATCTCGTTACCATGGTGGTGGCTGACTGAGACATGTTTTCCACTGGAGGTTTACTGTACATTTGAATTACAGACTGAATATTTCTTTCATACAAAGTGGTTAAAAGAGTCTTAACAGAGGTAGGTGTTGTGAAACAGGGTTTTACAAAGATTGTGCAGGTTTTATTATTATTAACACCATACATACTCGCTGCCCTTGACATTTACAGTGCATGCCAAACTTATGACGTATGCCAGAGAATACCAAAGACAACACTTGTGGGCTTTGGAGCTACCAGATGTGTTCATGTATCAGTGTTAGACCACCTGTCGAGTTTGACCAGACTCATTGCAGCAGTTTGGTTGATAGTTAGACTACTTGCAGTGCATATTAGTGTTCATGTGACTATTTGTAACAGAAATTGAACTCGTAATAATGAACCCACAGCGAATTAACACCTTAAATTGCACTTCCTGTCAGCTCTAAAATTCTGTTTTAGCGCATTTCAGCGTCTGATTGTACAGCATCAACTTTACTGTTGTGGTTCACTCCAACTGCTCTCATCAGCATCGTTTTCAGCCGTAGCATGCAGCTGTTTTCCGTAGAAACCCTCTTCAAATCTACTGTATACTACCTTCTCAGCACCAAAGGGCAATCAGACACAGTTAGCAACTAGCTGGTGAACATACTGGAGCATTTAGCAGCTAAAGAGCCAGATATTTTTCTCAGAAGTTGGTGGAGACCAATGACAGAAACAAAAGGAGAGTGACGTTTGCCAGTTGGACAGATCATGACTCCAAATGAATGCTTATATTGATTTATATTTGTGCTTCAGCATCATGTGAGTATTGTGTTTACAGCTTGTTTCTGCTGCCCCCAAAAGGGCTGGTAAATCCATTTTTGCAAGTTTAAATACTTCAGTCTTGTCCATTAATTTCTTATTTCTGCATCTGTTGTGATACAACACATGTTTGTGAAGTAAAACACTCCATGATTCTCATACAACTTAGTATTTTGGAAGTATACCGAAGCTAACATTACTTTACTTCTACTCGATACCAGTACATTTAGTTTGAAGGTTTTGCTCTCTTGTGGCCTGAAAGCTGAACATCTTATACTCAAAAAGAGGTCCAGACCCAATATATACTGAGGCAACATAGCACTTAAGCATTCTGGCACTACACAGGAATACAAATGTTGATTTACCAGATCCACCAGTTGGAAAGGATCAGTCTGAAGTAGCAAAGTAGGGGATTGAGTTTAAGCCAATGGCCTCTAGCAAGCAGTACTCACCAGCTAACACATAAATGTGTTTCATGTTGACATATTAGTTTTAAAAACAATGTGGTAAAGTCAGTTTGTGCATGGTTAGATAATTATGTTTCTTCATGTGCGAATGGTTATGTCTATATGCATGATGTTTGTGCCCGTCTGTCTTTGTGTGTTGCATACCTTCGCAGGCCGACGATTTGAAACATCTGTGTGTGTGTGTGTGTGTGTGTACGGAGCCCCGGGGAGGGACACACAACACATTCCTCCACCCCCAAGGCCACAAACACCATGTTCTCTTTGATCTGTGGTGCCAACACAGTTTCACCAAAGCGAGGACAAAAACGGTGCAAACTGAGCGTACGCTGCAGGGCGATGACAGAGTCACCAGCAGAAGAAGAACCTTCTCCAACCCATAACAAAATGATTCACTGATTGATGAAATGTGTGTGTGTCAAGGGCTTTATTCCAAACCGAGATAACCATCATTAAAAAAGAAGCGAGAAAGTCTATATTTGACATTATTGATGGAAAGTAGGCAGTGTCTCTGCCAAAGCACAGAATGATTATAATAGCAGTTTGTTATGGGTCTTTAATCAATACCAATGATTCATTGACGTCTTACCCGGGTGCTGAAAATAATGGACATCTTTCTCCTTTCTTTGGAGGCAGAAATAATAACTGATTGCTGCATTAACTGATTTGTGATCACTAAAGGAAAGACTTTAAAAATTCAACCCTGATAACACTGTTGACTTATATATATATATATATATATATGATCTTTTTGCTTTTTGAATCCAGAAACATACTTTATTTATTTGTCCTCCATATTTAATAGCAGCACACTCCATATATCAGCACAAGGCTGCTCTCAGGAGAGAAAAACTCACCACATAAACAGTAAAGGAGACGTGTTATTCAGGTTTTTTCCTTTAATTTCTCACCTGTTGGTATATTTATACACTGTATATAGGAGACAGCTGAGATGTCAATACAGCTATGATACATGGTGTCCTTTATCCTCTCTATTTTTGTGAGGAGATTTTTCTGTCAAGCTTAACCTAACAGTAAATTAAGACACTGACATTACTTGTTTTTCCTTTCTCGGCTCTGCAGAGTATTTTTAAGAACTAGAGTTTAGTAAAAAAAAACAATGTGTGAAAGAAATTGTGTTAATATCTTATTGTTATATGATTGTTTTCTGCCCTGTCTGTCTCATATTGGTTAAAGAGGTTGTCCCAGCTGTGGGGAGTTTGTGATGAGGTCCGTACTGTGGAGCAAACAATTTCTGAGCTCTGCTGTGATATGCACGGCTGCTGGACTGACCCATTTATCCAAGCGGGGGGAAGCAGTTCATGCAGGTTAAACTGAGAGTCTGAGGTGTATCTGCTCTGAAATGAAAAGAGATGTTTTTTACAGCCGAAACATTCAGTGTAAAAGAAAAATGCATGACTACATTTTTCAGTAAACGGTCAATGTTATTATTTCGGAAAAAAGCATTTTATGTGTGAGGTGGGTCAGGACGGTGGATGAGAAGCTATCAAGCGTCTATGATAGACTCCAATGTTTACTTGAAGTTCTCAGAAATCCTATCATAAAAAAATAAACACGTGTTGCTCTTCCTACTGTCAAATAATGTAGATAAAATTGTCTTTTTCCTGCCTTTGCAATCATTTAACAACAATTTCTAATAAATAACCATAATTTCAATGTCTTGACAGTTTCTGACCGCACGGCGCTGTCAAAACTCTTCCTGTGAACATTTATCCTGTGTGGCATTTTTGTGCACTTTTGTCATGTTAAATTACACAGTCCAGAGACGGCAGAGTTGGAAGACTGACAGTGTCATAAATATAGCGGCCAGTGATTCACTCTGTGCTGAGCTGTGGAGAACAGAAAACAGTGACAAGATGACAAAGACGAAGGGAGACAGCGTATGGCGCGGTTGTTTTTACGCAGTTCGAGACTACAGTGAGGGTATGGCTGGGGGAAAGAGATCAAGAGCATTGGAATCTAAAGTAAGTCATATCAAAATATATATTAGGGTTACACTAAATCAGTTTGATGATGTGGCAGATTGATATTATCCATTAATATACATCAGATATGACTGAGTAATTGTCGAGCCTGGGCAGTGTTATGGTGTTCATCAGTCTGTGGAATCACCATATGACTCGCAGTGGAGATTCCAGGTTTCACATGAAGGGTTCGGTGCTGTTTCAGAGGCTTTTACACCCTGAGAAGATCAGAAATTTGGAAGGGAAATGCAAAAATACTAAAAAGGTGCCTTTAGACTTTGCAACAGTGACCATTGTGTAAGTTTATTGCACATCACATTGTGTGAGACACCTGCAGTAAAATCTTGTCAGACTGCACAATATCAATTTAACGCTGTCAGACTGTGCATTGAATGCACGGTGAATCGTAGCACTATGGTGTAAATAGAAAAACATACATGAATGCAGAGTCATCGGCTCGCCTCATGCATCTGCATCGCTCTGATGCTCTGAAGTCACACAAATGTCTTTTTAGTTTCACCTTTGTGTGCCATGAATGTGTGTGTTTTCCTCCTAAACTTTTTTTAAAAAAACTGCATTTATGAAATGTCTTATGGGCCAGTTTTATTCTGCATCACTTCATGTTGTATTCTGACTGGTTGGATTGTAGTCGTGGCTCATAGCAGCAGTCACATAGTGAGAATTTGGTCCAAAACTGGTCATCAGTTGATGAGTCTCACAGTGAGATCTGGGAGCACTGTTTTGGATTGACAACCAAAGATTTCACCACTGTTTGTCAGCCCAAGATCACGGTATAATGGGGCTTAAGAAAGATTTACTAAGACTGTAGTGCAGCACAAATCCACAATACACTTACTAATGTAGCAGCTCAACTATGAACTCCATGAAAAGTAACGAGTAATATTTGTGAGAAATGAAAAGAAGGTGGAGTGACAGCAATAAGATGAATTAAAGTTGCACACCATGTAGACAAACCACTGCAGAGCTGGAGCAGCAGGACCAGCAGCTCAAAGTGCAGCAGGTTGGTTGGAGCAGGTGGAGGGTGGAGATCAGTTGATATGGCTTATATATCACTAGAATACAGGTGTAAATGCAGCCAAACACACCTTGTAAATGCTTTCTCTAAAGAAAGAAGAATGCAGTTACCAGCCTTGAGTAATTTCACAGTTCACTCACATTCCAATGCAAGTTGAATGAATACAAACCAGTCAACCTTGTGCTATGTGTTTGCTGTTACAAAATAATCACATATGGTGTTTGTTAATAATTATTTCTGCATTTTTAGCCATGATAGCGGTGTGACTCAAAAGATGGCAATGCTGGGCTGTTTGTTGGTCAAACACTTTGGCCAGACTGAAGTATGTAAACTACTGAACGGATTGCCATGAAATTTAGTACAAACAGCTTGAACTGTGATGAGTGTTTAGTGCTAATTAGCATGTTAGCATCTTAACACACTAAGACGGTGAACCTGTTAATGTTACTTGCTAAACACTTTCTGGGGTGTTTTTTAAAATGAATAAATAAATCCCTGTTATTCTTGTCATATCCAGCGTGATATAACAATATGCTCAGTACCTGCATATCATATTTCAGAGTGTAGCTGACAGAGAATTTATATTAGTATATATTAATGTTAATTCTGTTTGCAATTACCACAAGATAAAACTAAGGTTTGGTTGAACTATTATTGTCATCGCACATCACATACAAAGCAGATATGGAGACTTACTGTCACGCAACACATTTTCCAAGTTTTTTAAGTTATCTTTATCCCCCACAAGCTACACGATAACAATAATATGATGCACTTAACACATACTCTCACACTAATTTGAAAACATTTTCCTCCCTTCTGTAACAAGCAGCCAATGAGGTGCGTTCAATGTCAGCTTAGTAAAGTTTCTAGCGTCAAACTGATCTACATCAATGGTAGTCAGCAGAGATGTTGTCATTGTTTTTGTGTTATTAATGTCAGACATTAAAGTAACAACTAATATAAGATTACTCCAGTAAGCATACATGTTTTCTTTCTTTGTATTTTTTGTGTTATGTTTGCTCAACAGGTGAATATGTGTATAAGGACAGTAAATGTCATTATATATTTATGCAGAGAGTTAATTTGAACTTAAACTTAACTTCTTTCAGTATTTTTTCTTTGGAGGAAGGGAGGGAAGGGATGAAGGAATGTTAACTGTTTAAACATTTTATAAACCAGTGTCTAATACACTTTATTTAAATCTAAACTAATCTAAAGTTTATGTGTTGAGTTTTAGAATCGTGGCTTAAATGCAACCTTAGTCATGGGTTTGTGTGAATACATTTTAATATCCCTTTAACAGTGCCACAACAGTAGTCATTCCAGGCATATATGTATTTAATTATTTGTAAAAATCACTTTTCATGAATTTGGGCTCCTGCTCCTCTAACATCCTCTGCAACGTCCCTGCTGATGTTAGCATTTAGTTCAAAGCACCACCGCCCCAGAGTACAGACACAGAGCCACTGGATGGCTGTAGACTTTAGTTATAGGCCTTTATTTATGTTGAGATAACTGATGAAAGTGTAATGGGATATTTTCTGGTGTGACTGTCTGCTGTCATTGAGATTTCTGTAGAATAAAAGTAAAGTAACATTTCTTTTCCCACAACAAACTGTCCTTGAAGCTTTTTCTTTGATATAAAACTTTTCCATTCAAAATTCACAGCTGCCAAGTGTGTGGCTGTAAATCAAGTTGAATACATAGTCAGCTTTTGGTAATATGTCTCCACCTTAGGTGGATTTGGTCTGAACCTGCATTAAATACATTTGCAATAAGGAGAGAGACGCACCTGCAAACACAAATCACAAAGCACAAACAACCCACCCAGTGCGACTCCAGTCTGGTATACCTGATTGATAAATGCACAGTATTTCACTGTGGTAGAATGTGTCATATCTGCACCTGAAAAAAATCGTATAAATCTGCTGCTTAGATTTTCTTGGAGTGAAAATTGAAGAAAGAAAAATGATGGTGTGATATGGTGGCCTCTAAGGACATAACACATACAAAAGCAAAAGCACAAACATTAAGGAAATGTGCTCCAAAAAACACTGCCAAAATTGTCAAACACATTCAAATGTGAAAACACAAATATTAAGATAAATGCAGCAAACACTACAACACATAAAACGCCCAAATATGAAGGGAAATAAGCTCCAAAACCAGAAACAGCTGCAAATGGAAAAATATACAAAAGGAAAAATGCTACAAAAAGACACGATAAACAGGAATTCTTGCCATTTAAGGAAGTGACACAAAACCTTTGGTAATAAGTTGGATGTGAGGATTCTTAAATAAACACATGTACAGATGTGAAGCCCTGGCAGTCTAAATATGTGACAGACAATAATGAAAAAATTAGGTTTATTATTTTGGGGTTTTTTTAACATATGTCAGGATGTGAATGAGTTTGACCAGCAGTCCAATCAGGGCAGCCGATTTATGGCCGACATGATAGTATGCCTTACCTGCAGCCTATCTATTTTGTTTTGTAAAATAATTGTGTAATATAGGAGTAAAATGATACCATAAACACTGTTTTAATAATAATAATGATCACAAATAGCCTATATGGTGTTTTAATAGACCCTGTTACTCAAAACATCATTAAAACAACTGGAGCTGAATCAAAAACAACATTTTATTAAATCAGTATTGGATTTAGAAAGATGTTATTATTTATTTTTATGATTTGTAATGTATTTCAAAGACATTACTTTAATGTTTGTGATTTTGCTTTTGTATGTCCTTCGTGGCCACTGTAGTATCATCTATCAAGAATCTAGAGCCTGTTTCCAATCATATCTATTAATTCTCATTATATACTGTATATAGGATGAGATAATTATGTTTAAAGACAGATTTTTTTGCCTGCACTAATGGTGCAACTTTGTATCATGACACATTGAGGCACTTTGTAATTTTTGTTCCCAGGGGATCCATTGATCTTCGCATTATGTTACCATTAATGACAACAATAGTGTTACTTCCTGTGGAATACACTGAACGCATTGCTCCTGCCCACACAAGATGAGAAAGGATACAATTTTGTATTCTCTGGGAAACCAGTCTATATAGCTCGCCCTATTATGTGGAAGTGGCTGTTATTATTGCCATTATGCTCGTACAATTCAGGAAAACTGAGTGTAGCACAGAAGTACCTTTTCAGAGCAGCTCTTACGATGAGAACAATGCATCCATGTCAGTAACACAGAAGAGGGGAAACATCACTGATGTTTACCTTAGCTTGCCATGCTGCCTTCCTGCTTTTATGCAGCGGCCATATTTGTCAAGTATTGTTCAGACACAATGTTGCTATTTATTGTACCCTCAACCGTCTAACTAGCAGGTCTGAAGTTTCTGTCAGGTCTCCTTGAGTTGGACACTTAAGATGACAGAACTGAGAAATACAAACAGATGACATACGTGCACATGATATATCCAACAAGAGAACCAATGTAAGTTCACTTAGGTTAGCTAAACAATAATCGAAAGCAACAGTATCCACACTGCACATGGTTTAAACATTAAATCTTGAAACAACTTTGTGATGAATTGCATTCTTACTTTACCACAATGCTGAAACAGGATGTTCTGTGCCAGGCCTTTTCTCCAAAGAAAATCAAAGTAAGAGTTATTAAATGTGTTTCTCCAGGAATTATAAAAGTTAAGAGCAAAACCATTGCTCAGTAACTATTCAGAATGAGTCAGAATGAGACTGAGGAAGGTTTCAGTGAGTCAGTAAGAATATAATACATTGCATTTTCAGAGGTATGAGTAAACATTGTGGTTTAGTGAGTTGACTTCAAAGATTAAAAAAAATAAAACTGTGAAGAAAGCATTTTGTGACAGTTTAAGACAATACTTTAAAGTCAGATTTGTTCTAAATGTGATGTGAATCCCAATCACAAGATGAAAACAACACACAGTTATAACAGCTTTTCATATTTTAATTGATTAGAACAAAACTACTTGATAAGCAGCTGTTAATTTCTACTGCAAAAAACTCAAACTCAATCATCTCGAGGCTTAAAAATACCTCAGTAAACCACCTGCCTGGTTAATGTTTGATGTGGATCTCACAGGTGAAAATCAGAGAAACATGTTTCATCTTGATGTACTTGGTCAGAAGAGGGCCGTACAAGTGTGAGGTATAGTGGAACTAACCGCCAATGGCCCTGTAGATGAAAACAAGTTGCTAGCAAAGTTTTAGAACATTTGAACATTAGTAGATTGACACTACCCAGCTAATTATAACAGCTTGCTGATAAATGAATTATCACTACTTTTACTTCACAAATAGCCACAGAGTGGATCAGTAGACCTGTCAACATCCCCTCATATTACTGAGGATGTGAGACGAGGTGAGCTCATCGAGTGGGTACAAAATGCTACATGACGCTTACACTGTAAAGAGATTTGCAACATTAACATAAAGAGTGAACTTCCTAGAAACTTTAATTCCAACAGTAAACACATACTTGCCAGCACTGTAAAACATGGCCCTACCATGGATGTATTATAAGAGCTGGATAACAGACCAAAAATGGCACCCATTCAATCCGATGCTGGTGCATACACCAAAAAAAAGTTTCTAGCTTCTTGTTAGCACTGGAAAACATAACTTTGAAATGAAACACAACTTGCTAGCACTGTGAGGCATGATTTCAAGAGGGAAAACAGCTTGTTAGCTCTGTAAAACATCACTTCAAGAAAGACCAAAAGTTGTTAGAGCTGTAAAATGTGACTTTAAAAGAAACTGAACTTGCTAGCACTGTAAAATACTTCACTGACCTGACTTCAATAATATAATATTCTTTCACCAAGCAAACCTCATAGTGAAATAATCCCAGTAAATAAGTATTTTGAGAAGAGAGGGCTAAATCTGCATAGATTTCAGATAGAGTAAAGTACATAAAACCACCTTAATAACCTCTATGTTTTAACTTAAAGCTGTTCTAAAATACCCCACCTGTCTCAGAAATTGCATTTTCTGATCTTTATCTGATTAGTGAGGCAGAATTATATAAGCAAAACTGTTATTTTCTTGGTATGCAAACACTGATCAGCCTCATTAGTGATCTGATAGTCACTTAGAACTGTAATCACACTGTGTTGGCAATGTGACAATTCATCACAATGACCTATACAGCAGCTGGGAAATCTCTCAACTCACCATACCAATATATGAAATACTGTATGCTGAATAGAGGAATTTATGAGGGAAGTAAAAAAAAATAATTGAAGTGTGATTAGAGACCCTCTAGAGACAACAGTTTATTAATGTGTCACTTCCAATAAAGCTATTCCTGTTCAAATTTTCGTCGTCATGGAGATCTCAGTCACTCCTGAGATGGAGGCAAAGGTTAGAGTGGCGGCGCATGATTCCTGCTGCACAGAGACAGATTGTGACTGTATTGCTGCCACTCAGTCAGAGCACTTTTTTTTTTTTTTTTATTGTACAGAGAAAAAGAGTCCCTGCACTAGTCTAATGGCAGGAATCAATTTTCTTGACTGAGGCTCTTTTTTTTTTTTTTTTTTTTTTAAATGTCCGTCGACTCTCAGAAAGCTATCTGACAGCATCTCTGAAGACAGTCCATCCACACTTTAGAATCTCACAGGCGTTGATTATCTTGTAACGTAACAGCTTTCCAGTTATAATATTTAAGTATTTTATCATCACATTTTTTTTTACGCTTGCATGTGAGAAAAGACAACCTCAAAGGCATTTTTGTCATATTGCCATTATTAAGCTAATAGCAAGATTGAGATTTAAATGTGCAATCACAAATGTGTCATGTGTTGAAGTAGAGAGACACTTTTTTTTTCCATTTTCATTAAGAGGACCTATTATGCTAATTTCCAGTTCAATTTTTTTTTTTATTTTTGGACTCCATTTGAGTAGCTTTCCATGATTCACAGTTCAAAAAACTCCTTATTTATCTTATACTGGCCCTTTATGCAGCCCCTCAGTTCAGCCTCTGTCTCTATCAGGCCATCTTTAAGTCCCCCCTCCTGATGAGCCCAATCTGTTCTGATTGGCCAGAAGCTGCCGACTTGTGTAAAGTTACCGCTGATACAAACCCAACAATTCCTGCTTTACTGCTTCAAATTACAAGCTTTTACATGACTAGATAACAGGAGGCTTTTATTGTGAAGAATTTACAGGAAACATGTTCCTCACTGAATTAGCAGAGCTTCGTTAGCAGCGCTAAAAAAACAATCAAAACAACAACGTATGGATATATTTGGAGCTATTTGTTCAGCGTATTAGTTAGAAATAACGCAGGGAGGAAGAGCACAAGAAGAAACAGCCACAGTGATGATGATGTCTGATGAAGAGCTGAAGACAACCAGCACATCTCCAACAGGTAAACTTTGCCCTGCTGTGTAATGGAGTCATGACTTGGCGTGACTCTCCCAAAACAAAGGAACAATGCCATAATGTTAGTAGAGCGGAGCAGTGAAGTAGTGCTTTTTGCTCACAGGGATTTATTCTACACATTTACCTCATTTTTTGACACGTTGGCCACTTTTAACATGAACATACAGCATTTTGACATTATGTATATGACTGAAAATAAGGAAAAGCTTAGGTTCCCTTTAAAATGTAATGTGTTTTTATCAAACAAAAATTGAGGCATTTCTGGGCGAATTTTCAGAGCTGTTTTCTCAGGATGGTTTTATGATGTTTTCAGGTTGTTTTGCTCTACTTTCTATCTCACTGACAAACTGATACAAGCTGTCACAGAGGCAGAAATTCATATAATAACTCAGGGTTTATCAATAGTGAGTGTGAGAGAGATCATTTCACATGGATTGTGAGAGATTTTCGATTTTTATTGAGAACACTCACGCTCATGGCCAAACTATCACCTCATCCTCAACTGTGACACCATTACATCAGAGGCCACGCAATGATTAACTGATGATTCATACTTCCAGGAAATGGAAAAGGGATTTTTTTCATACTTCTTTTTCTTTTTTCCCCCTTCCCAAGATAAAATCAAAACCGAAATGTGTTAGTTCATGTCTCAATCCTTGAAGCCCACTGGTTCTAAACAGCTCACAAATATAATGTTATTTTTTTAAAAGGCGTAGTTATAGCCTAGGCCTTCCTTGGTGACTATATTCAGCTGTGGATTAATAAAGTATCATATTCAACTTTATATATAGCATTTTTTTTAAAGAAAATATGATTTAAAGTGCTTCATGGGCAAGATAAATGAAGCGAAACTGAACACTATTAAAGTGTTTTGAGTAAAATGCTAATGTTAGCACTTGAACATGCTCAAAATAACAGCGCTAACATGCTTATGTTCAGCAGGTATATTTATTACCATGTCAATGACAATCTTAGTTTAGCGTGTTTAGAATGTCATTAGTTTGACTTAATTAATATTAAGTATTTCCTTTATATAAAAATAGCCATAAATAATTATTGAAAATGTGAAATTTTAAATATAGTTGATCAGTAGCATCCATTCATTGTTGCTATGGTTTTTTCACTGGATTTGTGGACAATCAGAAAAAATACAGCACTTGTATTTAAGGACCCAAGCAAGCAAGTTGGCAGGCAAATGGTGCTGTTGAAATTGTCATAGCCTTTTTTTATAACATGGTTTAATCAAATCCTCCCCTTTATCCTCTTTTAAAATGACCTCAAAAGCATCAGTGCCCTATCTGATTCTCCTCCCCTGGATGCCCAAAACAGAATTTGCAACATTTTCTATTCTTGGGATTATCCAGGGCTGATGTATTACAACTGGCATGCATCTGAGTGGAAGTATGTTATCAAGCTCGCTTTGGAGGTGAAGTCACGTCCTGCTTCTGCTTCCAGCCCTGGTAGATAAGAGCACCCACTCTAAGCCCCATGGGAGTTTTTTTTTTTTTTTTTTTTTCTCAGCAGGAAGTGCCACAATGGACAAACCCATTAACTCTTACATCAGGCCACGCCAACCTGTCACATGCTCCAAAATAAGCATTACATTTTACATCCCAGTCACACGTCTTTTTTTTTTTTTTGGCTTGTTCATTGTGGTATTTCTCTCTCCCGCGATCGGCAGTACCTGTTGATGTGGAGCACACTGGAAAAGTCATCAGTGGCTTTTTGTTTCTCAGCCACCTGTGTGTGTGTGTGTGACTGTTGTGGTCATCGGGGCAGTTATACAGTAGGTTATTCAGTGTGTATAGGAAGGAAGTGTAAATTGCTCTGTGTAAATCATTTAGTGCTGCGTTGACAGACATGAATGAGCAAATAGGGGTGGGGGATTATTATTTTTTGAACCACTGCTCATAGATGTGGACCAGTTTTATTTTCCTCATTGAAATCAACTAGTAAGAACAATATGTCACTTCTGAAAAAGAAAAATTAATGTTAAGTGTGCGTCATTATCCCGAGCCTCCCCTCTTCACTCTATCTGCATAACATAAAATAAATCTATTCTGTTAATCTACTCTAATTAATGCTTATTTTTATTATTTGGATCGGTGGGGCAACAAAACTGCTGGATTTATGCATCTTAGCAGCCTCAAAGATGTCTCTATTTTGCTCATTTAGATACAGCGGCAACAACTATTTATGTCACCTGATATATCAGCTGTGCCTAAAAGAGCGTACCAGCTTTAGTTGGACGGTTCTGACAGTAATTAGCGTGTATTTTGATATCTGATTTAGATGTTTAAGTCTTATCTGACTCTTTGGAGCAGCTGTCTGGAGGACGTGTCTCCGTGCAGTTCGGCATCAGGTAATAATCATGACGTCCACTCGCTTCTGTATCTCGGTGCAATCTCTCATTCAGCATTTCTTTCTCCGCTACAGCAGCTATTGCTATAAGAAATTGAAACCTTTGTGACATTAATTAAGTTAAACAATAATGACTTTGTGAGCACACAGAAAAAGTACAGCCCACATGAAAAATTTACCAGCGAAGTGGTGCAGGTATGTCATCCTAATTTGGTTTCACCTATATCCATAAAATTCACCAACACTTCATTTTTTCAGCTTTTTACCTGTAACCTCTGCTTTCTAAACTGTTTGGTCTTGTCTGTCTTGCTGTTATTACAGACATCCCTGAAATGACTCATCCAAGGTCTCTGCATGTCCTCAAAGTCCGCGAAAAAACAGGAATATTGAATAAACAACAAAATTTATAGTTATTTACAATACTACAAATGTAAAGTGAGGTGAAAATATCGAGGTGCTCAAGTCCATCAGCAGCGAAAGAGCAGGGCTTGTGACCACTTCACTCATTCAGTGCCTGTGATATCCATTTATTTAGCAGATGTTTATTCAAAAATAGAGAGTAGCTGAAGTATTCACCGTTTTATGTTTGTCATTATATTGAGATATGTCGGGGAGGATATTTCAGCGTCTTTGTCTTTGAGGATCCAACGACAATATTAACACTAACACTGGATCAGGCTTTGTCCACAATCATTTTCACACAACCCCTCTTTCTTTTCTTTATGCCTTTGGTGGTGGAATAAGTCAGACTATGTGACAACATGAAATATTGACTTAATTAGAGTACAAAAAAATGCCCTTTGAAGTTACCCTGGCAATGTGTCTGCTTAATTTGTAATTTCAGCTAATTTGATCCAGTTCATTTATACATGAATAGTCACGTACTGAGACTTCAGACACAAAAGGCAGGGGAGGGAGGGGGGGTAAAAAATGCATATGTAGAAGAAGATAGAAGAAACATCACATTAATCTAACACTTCACTATGAGCTCAGATGCAAAGTACTTTATGTTGTACGCTAATCTGCTGTGTTTAGCTATATAAACGGAGATCTACATACGGTGTAATATACAGCCATTTATAGCTTCTTACAAGGACCGGAGGGAGAAGCTTTACTTCCAAGTTTGTCAATGATCAAGCTGATGTGTTAAGACCGGTGACAGGCACATCACTCATCCTACACATATCTCATGAATATGTATACTCAGCTAAGCTTGTTAACATTCACATCTAATCCTGACCAGGCAGGTGAAGTGCACATGTGGAGTCTTTTTACATCCACGGACGTCTACCCTTGGAATAATCAGACAAGGCTGAAAAGGGGTCACAATAGTCGGGCGGGTGAGAGATTGACGCTCTCGGTGTACGAGAGCGCTTTCTCTCTCTCGATTGTTCTGCCGAGGAGTGTACAGTTCCTGAAGGGGTTACTTTAATAATTCTCTGTCTACTCAATGCAAATAAGCACTCAGCAGGCAACAAGCTGTTTATGACTGCCTTGTTTGCCAAGAGATTTATTCTGCATCAATTTATACGGAAACATTTATCACAGCATCTGTCATGGGCAGCTTGAAATTGGAGGCTCGTTATGATGTCAATACTTTAACACTTATTAGGCGCAATTGTAAGGCAGAGTTAAATTTAGATCTGTCAACATGATTTTTTTTGGAAAGGATGTTTTTCCCCTCAGAACCTTGGAGCTTTCTTACGTCCCAGCAGGCAGATGACGCACAGCAACAAAATGCATTCTTTTATCTTCCATGCAAATTGAATAAATCATTTTTTATTTTTTTTTAGCATGTATGAGACATGAAACCGTGTGACTGATCTGGTTTGTACAGACCTCATCTTAATTGCTCCTTACTATGAAGTAAGCTTTGCTAAATGTAGAATAGGATGAGACAAGTGAAAAAAAATCATGTCAGATGTATTGTGCATCCTACTGATAGTAAATTCATAAAATGGTTAACATCCACGTTGTGGCATTTTTTTTCCATACAGCTGAGAAACCCATGCTGAGCGACCGTGACTCGATGGTGATCTTGCTTTATATTGTAAAAGATTTCATTTATATTGATGATGTGTTGGAGGTGTATTGTTTCCCCAGGGGGGGTGGCTCAAAACATATGATTATATAATATAAATCCTACAAACAGAGCAAAGACAGTCATATCCTCAGTTATCAGTCAAAACAACCACCTCCTCATCATGTACGAACACCTGCTGGTTTGCAATGGAGCCGGTTTGAAGCCCAGAGCTGCTGCTTATGGTTGGCGCCATTTTTTCCATTTGGAGCCAAGACCTTCTAAATAAATGTGTGGGGTAGGGATGTGCAGAGAGCCCAGTATTTGTATTTGTATTTGTATCTGTATTACCATTCAGACATAGAAATACAAGGCGCACTAAAGACATTGCAAGGAGGGATAGAAGGGTAAGTAATAGGGATGTGCAGAGGGCCCAGTATTTGTATTTGTATCTGTATTTGTTGAGGCAGCAAAATTATTTGTATTTGTATTAGAATAAAAGTGGAAAGAGGCTTAAAAATCCTGTTTTTTTTTTTTTTTCATTTTAGAAAATTAATGTGTTACCATAAGTGTTCATGAATAAACTACCTGATGAAGGAGGTCCCCACACCGGGTCTCGAAGTGGAGTCTCCCAGATCATAGATGACTGCGCTGTATACTGAGCTAAAACTTTGCTCATCATCTCATTGCAGGCAGACAGTAAAGAACTTCAAAGGTGATTCTTGCTTTGCACTTTTCATTTATTGCCAATCTAACTTTGTGGAAAGGAGAAGGGGAACAACAGGTTATGGAGAGTCCCTTGAGAGCACTTTGCATGTGTCAGTAGCTCAGCTTTATCTCTGGGGAACACCCTCAACTCCAGGAGTGATGTCCAAATAAGGAAATATGCATCATGTAGCAGGTGGATGTGACTCCCCTCGTTGAAACCTGCTGAGAGACATAACAGCGGAGTAGAGGAAAGAGACTGAGATAGTGATGTAACCGACCTGTGCGCTGGTATTTGACATGTTTTTTCTTTTTCCTCTCAAAAACAAATAGTTTTAAAAATATTTGTATGAAACAAATATTCATAAAAAAACCCACTATTTGTGCTTTGCCGAATAATGTATTCATATTTGGGAACACCCCAAGATCAGACAGAAATGAACATTAGCTTACTGGGACACTGAGTGCTGCACACTTTGGCTGTGATATCTGAGTACAATCAAAGTACAAAACATTAATGTAAGTTGAAACTTAAATCTAAATGTCTAAAAAATCTTTCTAGTCCAGCAGAATTACTGTGTCGAGCTGTTAAGAGCAACAACCGAGATGTGTTTAGTTGAAGTAAGAGACTGTTCTGGCCCTGCAGCTTAGGAGGACCACTACTGTATACCTCAAGCCAGTGCAGTTATCCTGATCATGAGCTTGGCATGCTACAGTGCAACTAAAGCTTGCTATGCTGGACTCATGGGAGAAAGCAGTTTGAGACACTAGGTCTGCTTGTTTCGTCAGCGTTGCACATTCTGTCTCCAGCACATCAAATCAAAGAGAAAAGGTCAAAGTGGTCCGCTAAAATAGCTTGAAAGGAAACAAAAACAAGTAAAACATTTCTTCAACATCTGTTTGAGGGGGTTTCTTACCCTTTTTGCGAAAACAAGTTTCAACATCTTTCACTTCAGATTGTCTATGATGAGTTTCAGTAAGTGGTGCTTTTTTCTCCAGTGATCTTTGGTGGTTCTCGCTGCTTTTGCTTTTTACCAACTTCCTCTTGTGCTGAAATGTAGAAAATCCTGCTGCTGATTGTAAGATGGAAACAGTCAGAGACACACCCAGTAACATTAAACCTCCCGACCTTTACTAACACTAATCTTACCTGACCTAATGTGTTAGGAATCCAGTGTAAATTAAAGCTATGTTATACCACTTTAAGTCAATGGTGGAAGAAACACTCAGATCCTTTACTTAAGTAAAAGTACCACTAGTTTCATCTGTAACAATTTGTTGTATTTTAAAAGCTTGTTATATTATCCATTGTGTCAAGCTAGTTTCAACTACTTTATATACAGTTAGCTAGTTTAGTCCAGTGGTTCCCAACCTAGGGGCCGGGGCCCTCCAAAGGAGATAAATCTGAGGGGTCGTGAGATGATTAATGGGAGAGGAAAGAAGAAAAAGCAAAGTTCTGATACACAAATCTGTTTTCAGTTTTTGGACTTTTTCTCTAACCTTTGATTTATGGTGAAATATTGAATCACTTGAACATTTATTGAAATGAAAGCATGTGAGAAGTTTAGAGGTAAAAATCACTATTTGGTGGAGCTGTTAACAACTCATAGACATGTGAAATGTGACCCTGACTACACACTGCTTTTTGTAAGACGTCAAAAGCCAAAAAGGTTGGAAACCACTGGTTTCATCTTTAACAATGTGTTGTATTTTAAAAGCTTGTTATATTATCCATTGTGTCAAATCTTCATCTGAAAGGAAACTAAAGCTGTCAAATAAATGTAGTGGAGTAGAAAGTACAATATTTCCCTCTGAAATGTAGTGTAAAGTAGCATCAAATAGAAATACTCAAGTAAAGTACAGATACCTCAAAATTGTCATGCAGTACTTGAGTAAATGTATTTACTGAGCTACTTCACTGCTGCAAGTACAGCATATAAAGCCTTCAAATAAGCCTTCATAGTTCTGATCTGCTTAATAACAGAACTCTTAAAGCTTTAGCGGTTCTTGACCCTCTGTCACACCACATGTACTTAATAGTTATGTGCACCTACTGTCTGATCCTTCTGGGTTCTGAGCAGTAAAACCCATTTCTTTGAGTCTGTGCATATTCCTGTGTGGTGTGTGTCTGTGTGACTTTGTGATGGTTTATAGCAGCGAAGGAGAGTTGTTCACACTCATCCTCATGCATGTGTGACCTCTCTGTGTCTGTTCCACACAGTGAGCCGTGGCGCTTTGCGGGCAGATCATCATCAATCATGGATGAAAAATTGTCTTTTTTTCCCTGTCCCTCCCAGGCACTTGACCTTTCCCAGACTTTTTTCTTGGGAATTTCTTCCTACTGTGATATCTTAATAAAAGATAAAGAGATCTTCTTTAATCCTGGGGGGGGGGGGAAATCCTCCTCCTGAGAATGCACATATTATATATACCAATAACGTTTCTCAGGGTATAACGGTGCTCTAAGGGGATGTATGCATGTTAAGATGATTCTCACAGGAGGACGGTATGGCAGCTCTCAGCAGCACCACCATGTGTTCACAAACACACCAACCTGCACTGGACAGACAAATCTCATTCATGATACATTCTGGATGAAAAATAATTGCTGCCCATATTATGCTCACTTGCAATGGATTTTACGAATGAGGAACTTTGACGCTCTTATTATATAGACCTACTAAAGATCACATTGGATGTACAACGTGCAGGACTTTGACACAGTAGCAGACAAAGTTAGCAACTCACTGGTGAGCATAGTGAAGCATTGGAAGCTAAAAAACTGTGTATTTTCCTTAAGGGGGGGTCGGTGAAGACCAAAGCAGAGTGAAAAGGAGAGTAAATATTAAAGTTACATTCATCAGCTGAACAGAAACATGACTCAAAATCATTGCTAATGATGCTCATTGTTTGCTGGATGTGAAAATAAGCAATTACTCGCCATTAAGTTCACTGTATCAACTATTTAAGATGAGAATATGTTGGTGTTTAAATCTTGTATTTGCTGACCATAAGTGGCCAAAAACATCTTGTTAAAGGAGGTTTGTAGTTGGAGGAGATGGTGGTCCAATATTCTCTTTCCTTTTTGCTTTGTTTTGGTCTCCACCAACTCTTGAGAAAAATATCTAGCTCTTTATCGGCTAAATGTTCCACTATGTAGCTAGCTGCTAACTTTGTCTGCTGTTTGGTGCCGGGCAGGTGACGTACAGTTTGCTTTATTGAAGCTGCTGTGACTGGAAAAGACGATGATGAGAGTATATTTGTGGAACAGAAAACCAAAAAATGAGCTAAAAGAGGCTAAAAGGCTCAAAAGAACTATGGGAAAGTTGGTGCTAATTCTCTGTGGGTTTGTCACTATGAGCTGCACCTTTCATATTACACATGCTGTAGTCATTTGAGCCATTGTTAATATAAAAAATATTGATCAGTGCAAGCTTTACGTTACTTAACATAACATACATACAACACATTTGCTTTACTTGTATACTTATTATATACTTATTACTTGTATATAAGTGTCAGTTTTTGAAGAAAGAATAGTATACTGACAGTGAAGTGTCGACATTCGGGCCCAGCTGGCTCAATTCTTCCCGAGATGACCCGAACATAACCTGAAGTAGCTGTCTTGGCATCCTCCTTCTCCGGTAGCCCTTCCCTGTGGAGACACTGCTCCCTGTTTGCCCCGTCCCACTGAGAACTGGCCTGCTGTGGCCTTTTTCCTGTGGAGGAGCAGGACTTCCCATCTTCCTTCACACTGGGGCCAGACAGTAGCAGCTTCTCCCCTGAGAAAAGCTCTCAGTGTGCACAGACAGCCCGCTGGGCCGTGCCTCTCCTCCCTCTCCTCAGTCGCTCCGTTACCGTTAAGGGAGTAATTGTGCTCTTAAGGTTGAACTGGGAGGATAGACTTGTTTCTCAATGTTTAGAGGATGGAGATTCATTTGTATCTGTCCGGCTCCTGTCTCGTTTGTTGAATCGAAAGAGTCTGACACAAAAGACGTTAAGAAAAGAGGAGGGAACGTGATGGACAGTAAGCCTAAATTGAAACAGAATGAAGTACAGAAATGTGTAATAAGACGGTCTCCCGCTGTAACAAGCATGTTTCACTTATACATCAACTGAAGGTCAATACTCTCAGCAAGTTGCTGTTGCAAAGGAAGTTAAATCTCTCTAAATCTAATCTAAAAAAGCCTAACGCATTACCAAAGTTTCACACAGGGAGCTTTAAGACCAACAAAAGATGTTAAAGGACAGCAGCGGAGAATAAAAAGCCTTCAAACATTAATGTAAGAAAGGACGGCATGTGGTCACTTTTAAATCCCTCATGGTAATTTCAGGAGGATAAGACGAAGAGATGAAGATTCTTTATTACAACACTGTGGCTGATTTACTCCTTTTTTTTTTTTTTTTAGGTTATATCAGAATCATACTTCCAATTCATGGTGTTTTTAATACTCATCAATAATTTATACAAGTATGCTGCTATGCAAACGCTCAGATGACAGAAGCACCAATTCGCATGTAACAGAAGGGAGACAGAGGGTCAAATGTGACTGCCCACCCATAAATCCATGTAATGAAATAGGCCAGTACAGTGGAGCCTCAGCAAACCACTCCCTGATTGGTCAGCCGGGCAAAAAAAAAAAAAAAAAAAAAAAAAAAAAGGGGGCAGACCATCTGACTCTAATCTCTGCCTAACCTGGCATTCCACGACTATTAGATCAGTTACTAAATCCTATCAAATATATTACCATCTCTGTAGTGAAGCAGGGACAGAACCTACCACCTGCAGTCGTCATTAAAGCGACGGTTGAAAAAAAAAAAAACAACCCTTGTTTGTTTCAGTATTACTGAGGGGAGGAGTCAGCAGCGCTGTGCTGAGCCTGGATTAGGGCTTTGCTGCGGGACGGTGGGAAACATCAACAGGAATGCCACTGTGGAGATTTCCCAAGACTGTAAAAGTCTCCAATTTTAACCCTCGATATTAAAACAAGAGTGTGTGTTTATGTTTGTATCTGCAGATATGTAGACAGGAATTGAAAACATGTGATAAAAAAGCTGAAACAAAAATCTGATAAGTAAAGAAATAAACAGTGAAACTTTTTGCTGCCTTGTGGCATAAAATGAGCAGGATTTAGTTATTTATTTCTTCTTCTCCTCCACAGAGACGACTGCTTCTAGTGACCTGGCAGAGCAGGAATATATGTTTTCAAATAGAATAACAGTATTTTATTCATTTCTACACTGTGAAATCTCACCATCAGTTTAATATAACAACTGATCATTTATCATCAACAGCAGCAATATAATGTTTGTCAGTTTCAAGTCAGCAAGCAGTTGTTATATTATTATTATTGACATTTTTGTTCACATTATCAGTGATATAATTATGCCTGTTTACCAACTACATGACCAGTTTTATCTCTTTTTCTATACATATAGGCTACATACTTTTTTCATTTGGAGTATAATTACAGCAAATGTTTATTCAGTAAAACTAAAAACATTTACTTCCTTGTAGAAGATGTTGAATTATGAAAACACTGTGGACATTTTTGTTCTGTGTGAGTATTTGGACAATACCTGGTCATTAACAAAAACATGTTTTATAACTGTATCTTTCATATTGATTTTTCTTCTGTGAAAAATATGTTGTTTTTTTTCCCAAACAGTATATGTTTTGCAGCAATGTTTTGTTTTTGTTTGGAACATGAATGTCATTCACCAGAAGTTGTTATTTATTTGTTGTATTGTTGTATATTGTGTAATCCAGTGTTGGTTGGATCACTTTTAATGGTGTGACACATAAATAAGAAAAACATTCATTCATTCATATTGCAATTATTATTTTACCACTTACTGCCTGCTTACTTAACTGCTCATACATCTACTTTTTTTCATATTTTTTGCTCATGCATTTATTGATACATACTTTGTCTCTCCTTTCCTTCTTGTCCATTTGGCTGCTCTTAGAGCAAACCTTAAGAGACGGGTTCATAATTCAAGTTTGTCTTAAAAAATAAATAGGTGCTGTAATCATTCCTCCTGTTCATACTGACCATTAGAAGATCCCTTCATAATGCATTTACAATGGAAGTGATGTGGGACTAAACCCACAGTCCTCCTTCTGTGCAAAAAATGTATTTAAAAGTTTATCTGAAGCTAATATGAAGCTTCAGCATCCAAATGAGTCAAATCAAGTAGATATCTTTCAACGTTACAGCTCAACAGGGAAACACTGTCTGAGGAAACACAAAGAGGGAATTTGATGCTAAAAAGACTGTAAATGTGTCAGATATCCACTTGATATGAATAACTCAGACTGCTGAAGCTGAATAGAAGATATTCAGATAAACTTTTAAATACATTTTTGCACACTGTGGATTTTGGCCTCCATCACTTACACTGAATGCAAATTTAAAGAGGATCTTTTTAATATCCAGTATGAACAGGAGGAATGATTACAGCGAGGAAAACCTCTTTCACTGCTCATATGGGCACCTGACTGTTGTTTAAAGACACACTTGAAAAATTGTGAAAATATCATTTAATAGTGAAAATGACTAAGATTTCATAGTTAAAGTTCTCTTCTGTCAGAGAGAGGTTGTCATTCTTGGACTAATGTGTTTAATTGGCTTGTTTTTCATTGTTTTGTTGTTGTTTTTTGCTGTAATTGGCTTTAATAGAATTATTTTTGTTTTCTTTTTTCGAACTATTTAAATGTTCTTTCCTGTACTCCTACATGAATACATCACATCTCCTATCAGTGTCTTTTTTTTTCTTTACTTACAGCACTGTTGTAAGCAACTTGTAACTGTGTCTTGAAAATTGTTATGAAGTTATTAAAACCTCCAGCAAACACCGCGGTGAGACTGAGCGCTGTTCTCGTAACCCCCGTCCTCTGCACAATCGTCTTAGTCTAAAACCTGCAGCATGTTAATCATTCCGGCACCTGTGCCAAGTTATTACAGTGGGAACAGCCACAAATACAATTATGATAATGGGGCCTAGATAGTGGAGAGGATAATTGCATATTTTTTTGGATGAACATGACTTGACATCAGGAATGGAGTCCCAGATCTACTGCTCATCACTCAGTGCCTGTGTGTGTGTGTGTGTGTGTGTGGATGCTTTCAGCTGGAACCACTTTGATGGTGCAGACAATGAAAACTCGCTATCAACTCTGTGACATTAAGGAGAGCATTTATCAATAAAAGGAGAACTGTCTGCTCTTCTTTTGATTTATTGATATCGAGGACCTGAGTATGTTCGTCTGTGTTTGTCCCTTCATTGTCAAGTCAACAACTGCTTATGAAATATACCACGATAAAAACAAATCAGCATTAGAATAAAGTGGGAGTCGACAGTGGATGAGGTGAAGGGAATTTGGCAGCGGTGTGTCTGGCGAAGGGCCATCTGCAGTTCACTTGTGCCCACAGTTTGTTTCCTTTGATTCAGCATTCAAGGAAAAAAACATTCGTCAATCCCAGAGAGGCAGGACGCCATCGGAGTAAGTTATGTCCTACATCATTTACAGCGGAAGCCGGGCAGATTAGTTTGCTACACCGCTCGCTCTCCGTAGCAGACGGACGTAATAAAATATGGAATGAGTCTCCTTGTTTGACTCAGCAAAGTGAGGAGGTTGTCTGGAGCAGATAAGGATCGTGTTACAAGTTGTTTTTTTGTTTTTATAAGGCTTTGAATGGCTTGGCAGAGGAGCACGATTTAATTGTTGACAATGAAATAACAAACTCATTTTTGGTGTTGATATTAGGGCGGGCTCTGAAAGTGAGGCCTGAAGTTGGGAGATATAAGAAAATCATTTTCCTGTCTATACATGATGCATTATAACTCTGTACTTAACATTCTTCCTCTTAAACCCATTACCATCACAACATTTCAAAATATAATACAATACAATACAACAAAATTCAATTTCAAAATGAGAAAAAATCATTTCGACAATCCATTTTTTTTTGTTATTCGCTATATTCAAATGAAAAGTAAATACAGTTTCTTCAAAATTACATTTTGTATACAGTTTACAGCTTATAGCTACTACTACACAATAGCACCAGTATCACTGTCGTTAGGATTTCCTGACATAAAAGGGAGAAGCATTCAAATTTCAGTTCGACTTCAGAAATTGAATATAGTGTCAGTAAAATTTAATACATATGTACGATATGTGCAAAGGAGCTAAACTATCTCACACTGTCAGCTGTGACTGTTACTATATGAAGAACAGAGGTCAGCATTTAAATTTACATCATGATTTTGATCACATATGTGTGATTTTAACAGCCATTAGCTTGTTAAAGAACAGGGACATAATTAAAAGAACCCAATATTACATCCAAATGTGTAATAGCTACGTTGGTTCACAGCCCAAAATGTATTAGTTTAACAATAACTGCTCTAAAATTGTGAGATGACTACAGTTTGTTTGGCCTATTCTTTTCTATTGGTTTGCATCCATGTCATGTGACTGTCAAGTTTCTGCCTGCTCAAACAAACAAACTTCTCTTAACAGAGATAGTGGCGTTTGGATTCAGGTTGCAGTGGCAATTTGAAATGGAATGAAGCCCACTGAAGGCAGACAACCTGAAACAGTAGTCAGACATGCCAAGTTACCCACAACACAACACTCCTCCAGAGCCTACCGCTATCAAAAACTGACAATCAAAGCTTTATTTCTCAGAATTGAAGGAGAAACAATTAAGACTGATGGCTTTAACATTAACTGATTGTATTGTTGGTCAGCCAAAATATCATAACAGCTCAGATAACTATACAACGCGAAGACAAAGATTCAAACAACATGCAACTACGTGGTTTCTGCGATAGCAGCATCCATAGCAACCACCATAGCAACAATAGAAAGCCTGAACAAATCTTCATAATAACTGACAAACTAAACATCATATACATTCACTGAATGAAGATTATGAGAATAAAATGCACATTTCTCACTACTAATGTTATCAAAACAACATTTAAATGTCAAACTATTTTAAAATATTTTCCACTGAGAATAAAAGGAATGTCAGTATTTATTTATTTATTTATTTATTTTGCTTGAACAGACAGAAACTTGACAGTCATGTGATGTGGATGCAGGCCAATAGAAAAGAAAAAAACGTAGGCATCTCACATTTTTAGAACCAACATAGTTCTTACACATTTTGATGTGAGACTGGGTTGAATTAGATGACAACAGGAAGTGAGTTTTCCTCCCCGTACGCCCCCTGTGGCAGAAATGGGAACTCAACTCAAATTTGTATTAAACCTATACATAAAACACATAATAATATCAAATAATGTGACCACACATTGCTGTGCGTCATGATATACCAGCACGGCAGTGGTAACGGTAAAAAGTTATACTTGACATTTTTATTAAGCCAAGCTTTGCCTCCAATCTTGAAGTCAAATAATCTTTCCAGGGAGGCTGGACATGTTGCAGGAGGGTAATTATGAAAGCAAATAAACAAACTAAGGCACATTTGTGCAAGACTATAAACGCCATGGCAACAGCACACACTAGGTGATTGTTTTCTTCTTGGAAACTAGGCTGAGATCAGTTCTCGGCTTCATTGAGGACTTCAACCAATCTGCCTGAAGAAAAATAAGTAGAAAAAAAACAACCCCAAAAAAAAAAAAAAAGTAAAAGCTCTCTTCACTTTCTTGCTTTGAAACAGCAACGTTGAACCTGAAAGCATCAGAAAGTACTTTCTTTTTTTTCGTTATGGTTGTAGAGACAAATCTCTGGCTCCCTGGTGATTTTATTGCCACTGTTTCACTTTCAGTGCCACACATCTGATAGGGGAGGGGGTTGGCTTTTTGTTCTGACAGTTGCTGCAGCTTTGTGTTGCAGGTGAGGAATATGGGCGCTGACTTTCTCAGACAATTCCAACCTGCGTCTGAATAAAGGCCAGGCCTCATCTCTGCAGGGTCCTGTTCAAGCCCTTTATTTACAGCTGAAATATTGAGATGCTCTTTGCCAGAATGTTAAAAGTAAAACACTCAGGATGGATTAAAAAGGCGGGGGCGGAGGGGGGGGGCTGTGACTACAAAGTTGAATCTTTCACTGCTTGGTTTATCTCTGCCAAATGCAGTTTTTTATCATGTGTGAGTGGGGGAACAAAACGTTGAGACGCAACAAAAGGAACAACACCTGCATGTGTGATTATAAATTAACACAGTTGAGTGAAGGGAAGCCATGGCCATGTACTCTCAATGGTCTACTGTACCGACTGAAGCTGCTGAATAAATGAGAAACATCACAAAGCAATATATTTTGGTGGTTATTTCTGCAGCACAACGTTTTTTTTTTCTGCTGAGATTGAAAAGCGACTGATGGTGCGCCGCTCTTTGTAGTGTCATCTGCTGTTATTAAGTGATATCCCACTTTGACCATTAGTATGTCGCATGAAAATGGTACACTCATGTTCCACCGTCAGATACCAGTTCTCACTGTCATGAGCAGGTTTTTCCATTTACTAACAAACAAGGTTGAAGGGGCAGTAAAGGGGGTGTAGAAAAACATGTCATAATGGCTTTTATATCAGAAATTTGTAGGTTGCACTCATCCCCAACATTTCCAAACCTTTTTACTGTGCACCCAAAGCTGATCATCCGTCGGCTCTGTCTGGCTAACATGACACATGGACTTCCGGTGTGAAACGGCAGCTGGTAGCAGTGATGATGCTGATACACAGAGTCGACTCTGCAGCATTGGTTATGAAGTTATATTAGCATTAATAAAAAAGTAACCTATATATGAAGGCTGTGTATGAAATCACTCCCGACTTATTATATAGTGCAGTTTATTTACTGTCTGACATTTTATTTGAGTGTCTGATTTGGAGTGTGTAAATGAGGAATAAAAAAGTAGTTGCCATGGCGCTGGTCCATTACTGACAATAATGACACAAAATGACAATGCTTAGTGAGTTTCTGAAATCTCAATTTACTGCTCACTATTGAGTAAACTGTTGAGTATTTATTATATAGGGAGTAGTGAATGAGTGGTTGAGGGAGTGAGTTTGGACAGTCTGCTGCATGAGTTAAGAAAACCAAAACCATCCAGTTTTTTCTGGAATATTATAGTTTCTATGTAAACTATCCTCCACCTTAGAAAAACCATGACATACAGTATTATTCACGCTTAGCAAACAGGAGGATATTAAACATTTTCCACACATTACTTTTGAAATCTGAGCATGTTAGCTGTACAGGGCTAATATATAGATATGTTGAGCCCTGCTAGCTTAGCTACCAGAAAACTGTAACAGCAATCACAGCAGTAACAGCTCCCTACAAGGTTATCTTCCAGTATTGAGTTATGGCACAAGATACCAGTTTAACATGGTACCTGCCGAGAGAGCAGGACTGACATGCACCCGCAGTTCATAGATACACTAGAATCGGTGTATGCCTACAGGGCCGTTGCGGTGAAGGAATTTCCCCTGCGGTGATTCAGGGTGGCTCAGCAGCGCGGTATGAGGTCCATGCAGTATTAACGCCGTTTTGTGTGCATGTGTGTGTGAAAATCAAGGTGTGTTAGTCTGATTATGTGTTGCCCGAATGGAGCAGCAGTACGTGACGAACATGGAAAACATGTTGGACTACAGCCAAGTCCACTTAAACCTTGGATTTATGAATGGAGTCTGGCTGGACGCGCCTTTGGACTACTTTACCTTGCATGTTTGCATGTTTAATGGCAGCCTGCTGGGCCGGGCGATGATCCAGGAGAGTTTAAACATATAACCGAGACACAAACCCCCGGTCAGCTCACCCCGAGCCTCTGCGTTCATTTGATTTGATTTGTCTGCACATGTGAATCCATACAACACCATCCTGGAGTTACCCCCCGGGGGTACGAGATGAATCACTAGCCTAGAAAATAAACTTTGAAGATGTGTAGCAGGATACTTTGAACATTTACGCTCAGAAAAATCACATGCACCTTTACCTTATATCTACCCCTCTGCTGTCAGGGGGGGAGGTGAGGGTTTAAATGATGGAGGATGAAGTTAAATTCATAATCTCGATCGCTCCTTGCGGTCATGACAAGCTAACAGTTATACACAGCCGGCCCCGAGGCCACCTCACATCGGCTATAATGTCTTGTCAGTGACAGTTAATGCCGCCCCAGATGATCTTGTTAAAAAGCTTTTTTCCAGCAGTACAGCAATTAGGAAGAAATGGCTCATCCCTGCATTCCTCTGGCACGAGCAAGATTCAAATCCCTACCAATGGAAAATCAAGTTTTGGGTCAACTGTCTGAGCATTGTTGGCGGCCTCGATTGTTATACTGGCGTTAAAAAGATACCTGACTTAGCTGTATATGACCTGAAAAACATGCCTGCTTGAGAGAGAAAAAATAATTCATCAGTTCAGTATTCCTGTTGTATTCTCTCTTACAGTCATCGCCTTTGTCATCCTCCATCTGCCTCGAAGAAACTTGTCATGTCCCTGACTCCCGAGTCCCACTCTCAGACAAACACACCTGGCTGCTTTGTCCCGGTGTCATTCAACAGGCTTGAGAGCCAAAAAAAAAGGGGGGGTGGGGGGGGTGAAGGGAAATCGCTCCTGTGCTTCCGTGCACACTTTCTATTTGACTAGTCTTTGGTCTGAAACCGCTCAATATTCTGGGTTTTGGAGCGGCTGCTGCTTTTCCCAGATCAGTGGAGACTGAATACATTAAGTTGAGGTCCGTGTTCAGGGGCATGGTTGAAATGCAAATATTTCATGCCCCTGAAATCAAATCATTTCAGTACCCGCTGAACCCAAAAGAGAATATATATATATATATATATATATATATTTTTTTTTTTTCTAAGCCGTACACAGGTACCTGCCTGGAGCGATGTGAAGGAGCACCTGTATATGAGTCACTCAAGTGGATGGAAGACTTTTTTTTTTTTTTTTGAAAACTAGGAAACTACAAACTGAGTCACCCAATTAAAGGATAAAGCTGGCCATTTTTTTTATACTTTTTTTTTTATTTATTTATTGCCAACAAATCTCATGTGCAGAGCCAAACCAACAATGAATTGATCTACTTCCAAGTATTGTGTATGTGTCCAAAGCCTGATATATCTTTTTTTTCCTCCGTGCCATAAGAGCTCCGTTGTTGTCCAAAAACTATTAAAAACACGTCAGTGAGTCAAACGGTTGCACTGGGTGACATATTCCTTTGTCCCTGAAGAGCATGGTTACTTTAGTTTGTTTGGAAACAGCTATAAAGAGTAATAACAGTGTCAAGTTTTCACTCTGGAAAGTATTTCCACATCAGGAAGAGGCCACAGCACATGGAGCCTGGCACATACTAAAGGCTTAAACTCAGGATATCGCTTCCTGTTCTCCCATCGACTGTCTCACACAAGTTCCCAACTTTATGCAAGTGCTGGACTACACCTTTAAAGTGGATCTAATCTATTTTTTGTCATTTGACTGTAATATCCTTTTTTTTTTGTTATCAATTGTTTTTATTCCAAAGAGAAAACATAACAGAATTTGTTACAATAACAACACAAAATAACATAATAAGTATAATAACATAATATATCCCGCTATAATGTGAGTCACTATAACATAAGTCCGATACTAATGACGATCTGTCAAATCGCAATTAACAACCGAGCAGACAATTTCTAGAAGATTTTTCAAGCAATTAAGATAAATTAAAGTTGTGTTCATTTTCTC
Source organism: Thunnus maccoyii (assembly GCF_910596095.1). Classification (NCBI taxonomy): domain Eukaryota; kingdom Metazoa; phylum Chordata; class Actinopteri; order Scombriformes; family Scombridae; genus Thunnus; species Thunnus maccoyii. The sequence goes on from NC_056543.1 coordinate 4,473,026, forward strand.
AAATGAGCAGATTGAATACATATCTTCATAATTCATGATAATTAACTGTTAGACGATACAGATACCATTCAACTTGACAGTGAACATTTACTGTAGTAATACTTATTCAGTTAGTTTGCTGAAACATCCGTTACTGGACTGGATGTTTGAGATACTTATCACCCTCCCACCCATGTGGCGCCCAGTTTCCCTTCCCTCCCAACCCATAATAGTTCATTGATACATGCTGGAGAAATGCATAAAATACAACATTACATCAACTTACAATTGCCTATCTTATAATGTCACATGAAAACATATTCAAACCAATTTGACTGTAATATTCATGATGTTTTTTTATGTAAATATCAGTCCTGCTTTCTGTCACTTTGACACAATGTCTCTGTGTATGAGTATATGTGGCTCTTCTATTGAAATCACATGAACTGTTTTATTCAATGTATTTATTTATGATAATTGATGTGAATTCTTGACTGTGGGAACAGTATGTGTGCCAAATTAATTTTAACTCTAAGACACTAAATTTCATCTCATGGTCTTCTCATATAATCTCAAATAATCTCGCTTTTAATTTGACAAGCTTACATTATTAATTTCTAGTTGTGATGTGCTGTTGTGTGTAGTTTTGTATTATGTATAATGTGTGCTGTTTTATGTTTTATTTGTAAGGCACTGCAGATGAAAATTAGCATTAAAAATTAAAACTGTACATTGTCCCAATAAATACAATACAATACAATCTTTTTCAACTATATTTCACATATACAGATATGGAAAGTATGGAAAGTGGGTCATATATGAGGTTTGGTGTATACTGGTTATATAAGAATGCCAGTATGCTTTAAACAGGGCTGCATCCAACAATTTTTGAAACCTTCAATTCCCACTTTACTTCACTTATATGTGCAAAGGTGAGAGTGTATGCAGGATTTAAATTTCACTTTTTCATTCTCCACTCAACTACTTCCACCACCTTTCATGTGTACAAGCGATTGCAACCAAAAAGCATGGATTTCTTGGCAGATATATTGTCTGAAAGTGCGTGCAATCATCTTCATTTGTACAGTTCATCTTGTCTCTATGGCAGTAGGCTCATTGCCATTCATCACATTTAAAACTTGTTTTGTTTAACACTGTGGGAAACCTCTCTGCCTGATATTCCAGACTCTCTCTGTCTCCTTTCAGGGCTTGTAATCTCCAGGGCCATTTCACTCCACTTTATGCTAATATGAAACAGAAGTTCCCCAAAGGTACTGAGCTTTGCAAGCAGAAGCTGAGCACTTTGAAACGTCAGTGAGAGAGAAGTGCAAACCCAGTTGTTCTGAAACAATGTACCAAGTATTGAGTAACGGTAACACTTGCATCACATCAGCAAGCTTGGAGCATCCTCTTGAGCCTTGTTTAGTCAAAAGCAGAAAACAGCAAGGTAAGAAAAAAACACTGTCAGCGTGAAAATGACGTCCAGTCATGGTATCTATACTTGGTTCGTCACAGCTTTTCAATTGTTGTTCTAAATGTCCATTGGCAGATATACTGTTCCCCAGAGGAAAATGATCCAGTGAACTGGAAGTGATGCACTTCTGGCAACATTAACAATGATTTGGAGTAAATACAAAAACTGAGCTGCCATGGCTGGAAAAAGACAAAAGTGCAAACTAAACTTGGACTGAACCAACAACACTGGAAACTTTATCATCACTCAGAGGACGACGTGAATGTAAAAGAGAAGAAAAGTCCTAGAATTTAAACTCTAAACTGACTTTTCAGAGAGAACTGGAGAGAACCACACAAACTAAACATGTCTTAATACCATAATGTGCAATAATGTATATGTGTAATAAACCTGTCCATCACAATTAACTAATAGGACCAATAATACAAACAGAACAGAATTTGAGAAGCAAAGAATACACAAGAATCTGTTTCTGTCTGCAAAGATTTGTTCCCTTCATTTTATTCTGCTTCATTACAGAAAGCAGAACTCATTTAAAGTTAAATATGCAAGTTCATCATCATCACACATTGCAAACTTTGCTGATTATGGTGAACTATTAATCAGTGAAATGAAATGAAACATGATGACCTCGGCTGTTTACAGTCTGAAAGTTTTTAAAGTTATATTAAGGCCATTTTTATTATAATAAAATTAAATAATTAACAAATTGTGCTGATGTGTTTTTGGATTTTCAGGTTTTTATTGTTGAATCTCTTGTGTTTCTTTGTCTTTTAACATTTTAGCACCAAGTTGGAATTTTTCACTTTAACATGGATTTAGTTTTTGTGTCTGTAACCCATAAGAACCCATGTTGTAGTAAATTAAATTCCTTATACAGCTTTTATCCTTGATTTTAACTCCTGAACATCTACTGAACATCCTGGTGCAGTCATGTGACAATGTATGAATCTGTGTACCCATGACATCACTTCCAAAATGGCAGTGTGGTGTGCCTGGTCATCAAATGTGACAGAACTAGCTAATTTTAAAAAGCTTATTTTTAGTTACTAAAGCTTGGTTTCAACCCATTTAACGATTCTGATGCTTTAATAAGACGTCCTGTATTACATTTAACCTGTTCTGACCACATTTCTTGAACAAATTGTTAGGGAAATATCGTTATGACATATATGTTACATTACAGATCTTCGACACTGAAAGTAGACTTTCAAAATAAAATACAGAAATGTGTTCCTTGTGGTCCATTTGGTCTGTTTTATATTCCTCATAATTTCCCTTTAAGCAGAAATGGGTTCTTTTGGGTTAATCCATAAATAAATTAATCATATCATATCAATATACACATTGTTTTTTTAGTCTGTGGTCGTCCATTCCTCCACAGTCCTAAATATAACCGAGACATAGTTTGGATGCATCTTGTGTGCAGGTCAGCTGTGCATAAAACCACAAAGCATTCAGTGTGACGTGAGTCTGCGTGCAGCAACCAGTCGTCTCCCTTCGTCTCATGAACTTCCAGCTGCAACTAACTTGTGTTTTTGATATTTGCAGTTCTCCGGAGGAAACAGACATCCTGTTGGTTTAATTATGACAATCAGACATCAGACAACATCTCATCTCATTTATTTTTTGTAATTTTGAATCCAGAGTCGGAGTGAAAATATTACAATGTTTTAACCCTTTAGCAGCCACCGAGCTGCCACCTGTGCTCAGTTCAATCAGAAGCTATAGCTTTATTTATTATTTCGTATGTATTATTAAAAAATGAAGCGTGGCTGGAATAATCACAGTTTTACTGTTTGCTATATATTTGGCAATGTCTTAATATTATTCTGTTATACAATATATTAAAAAGTTTTCATTTTATTTCTTTTTTTTCATAATAGTGAAATGAGTTGTGCCATTTCAATACTGTTATTTTGTTTGGTACAATTATTATTGAGTTATAAAGTATAAAGTTTAGTCTAGAATAACTTGAGCTGTTGCCTGAACTCGGTTAGTTTGCTCTTTTGCAAAAGTGTAAATGTAAGTGTAAGTGCAAATTTAATTTTCTTGCTAACATTAATGTAATCAGTAAAACATTAATAAGTATTTGGTTGCAGCTATTGAATGTAATTGCAGCGATAATGTAACTATAATTCTATTATCAGAGATCACAGTAATATTGTTTTTTTTACATTCTTAGAACAAGACTAATATGTCTTATCACAAAATCTAGTTGTCAAACTTCTCCTCCCGTAGATCTCCCCTGATTTTTACACCACAGAGTCTTTTTTTTTCTTCAGTATGAGCTTCATGCTGCGGTTCGTGTCACCTGCCTTCTGCTGGGTTAAAAAGGGAAAGTTAAACAACCTCTCAGCCAGTCTGAGATGATGATATCTCAGTGAGGCGGTGAAATTGAGGCGGAAACACACAAACACACAGACGTGCACACACACAAACAGCAGTAATCAGCCACCACTGATGACTTGCCCGCCCCTCTTCCCCCCCTCAATCCCCCCCCCAGGTGCCTGACATCATGAAAATTAATGTCCTGGCATCCATTTCTCTGACGCAGACTGGAGCTCAGAGGTGGGATCAGGGCGCTTCTGCATTTTGATTCTGATTTTATTTCAGTATTTCAATATTTATTTTTCTTCGTGGCTCTTCTCTATGTGTGTCTATGTGTCCTGTGACAGATACGGCAGAGTCTGTACGCGTGTGTGTGTGTGTGTGTGTGTGTGTGTCTGTGTGTAAGAGGGAAGAAGTAATCTCTCAAAATGTCAGTGAGGTAATTTTATTTTTCTGTGAGCCATCAAAAGTTTGTCATTTGGCAATCAAGCCGTGTCAGGCTTTCTTCACCTCCTGAGGATTGCTCCATTTTACCATGCCTAACAACTATTCACAGGGAAAGCAAGTGCTCAGGAAGTGTAATGGCGTGCCATAAAATGATAAGATTGCACAGAAGTGTGTGTACGTGTGTTCACGGCTATCCAATTGTAAATTCTGCACTAAATTTTAACAGTTTCTCTCCTAGAAAAATACTGTAAAACACATTCTTTCAAAGCACTTTTTTCTGTTTATAACTACAAATGTAAAAGTTTTTTTTTTCTTTAAGAAGCTTACTTTGCTTACTTTCAAAGAGATAGGAAGACAGAAGACTCATTTCTGTTCGATTAGTACAGAACTGGAGTCAAGATGTGGTTAAGCTAACCTAGCTTAGCATAAAGACTGGAAGCAAGGGAAGGGAAACAGCACCTTCCAACACCTGAAAGATTAATTAAAGCCACAGTAGCCAATTTAAGGCGACGCCAAAAGCGTCCCCAGGTTCATTTAACAGAGATTTAAGTGAGCCACACAACCAATCAGAGGAGGTCGAAATCAGCAGTGGGGGCCCACACAGCTGTCAATCAATACATGAACGTGCTACTTGAGACTCCAAGCTAGCATTAGCTGCTGGCAGACGTTGCTACGGCTTACTCACAGGCTAGCGAGCTCTCAATATCTACAATCGAAAAGCTCTTTCTCCGGGAAGAAATCAATACATCAGGTGCGCACAATCACGAGGATGCAGGTGAAGGACTGGAGGATGCAGGGAGATGGAGTCTCATGCTAGCACTTGCTTGATTTCCAAAACCTACATATTGTAGCTCTAATTAACAGACTGTATTACATGTTAAAAAAAAAGTAAGAACAACAAACAGAGGAACGATTTCTCAGTGAACATCAGTTGGGCGTAGCGACTGTGTGCAACATCCCGTTGTCTTGTCTCAACACATTGAGGTTGCATGTGCTCTAACTGTATCAGACAACCTGCAGTGTAGCACAGAAGCACTGGGCGGATGATTAAACTGCTGTTCATCAAGACATACTGTCGATCCAACACGTTCAGTTAACTCCCCCTGATACATCACCAACCAATCAGGTAACGACTGCCTCTCTCTGATGCCATCACACTGTGAACTCTAGTGACGACCTATGTCTGCTGTGCTTAGTGTCCACAGAGCTAATCTGCTCTTTTTGACCTCCGTGGTATGATACCGAGGTGCTGAGCGCAGCACACACAGACACAGATACACATGTATGTCACATGTATAGCTCACACTGCTGAGAGTAGAAGTACACAACTATGAAAACACACACACACACACACACACACTTCTGGGATTGCTGTATACTGCTAATTGGCAAAAGAGTCCAAGAGTTCAAATGTACATCTAGCACATTGAGACTTGCTCAGCACCGCTGTTTTATCTCCCTCTGCTCGCTCTAATCCGAGGGAAAAAACCCTAGAAAAAAAAAAAAGCACAAGCACAAGTAAGATCTAGTCCTGTAAGAAAAATAAATGCTTTCATAAAGGAAAACACACAAGGGTGCAGATGGGAAGAAGAATCCAAAAGGAAGATTCATTCAGTGTGCCTGTACGCTACAACAAAATAACAAATACAGGAGGGATACAAATCAGATGAAAGACTCTGTGGTATATGGTAACCAAGGGGACCTTCTCTCAGTTTGGCAGAATAAAAATGTACGCACATATGAGGTGAACCATATTGAATTGGGTAAAGTAAAGGTCATGGTCTTCAGCGCGCAGGCAGGAGAAAAGCCCACCTTCAACCTGCTTTCCAGCTTGTTATGCATCAATTTTTATGTGGCAAACATTCCTCCGTGACAGTTGACCTTATCTCAGCACCCTGAAATATGGGTGTCAGAGCACTTGATCGAAAGCAAAATCACTTTATGAGCTGCACTGTAATATGTTGAGTTAATTCCAAGCTAAATGTCATCTGAAACGCTGGTTGAAGGAGGGGGTTTTCGTTCGTTCGCACCGCGCCGCTTGTACTAAACAATGTGTTCCACCTGACAGGGCTGAATCCATGTCACTGATTTTAATAAGTCCCTCCACCCTCCTCCTCCTCCTCCTCCTCTCTTGTCTCACAACAATTGGTAGGCTGAGTTGTTGCTTGTAAAATGTCAGTCATGTCTTCAAATCATTTGTGGAACCTTTCTAAATCTTATATTAGCCGCATTACGGTGTGGACATGCGGTACAAGCTTGATTTAAATGTTACACGTACACAAACTCTGGTCAATAATAGAGTAGACGCCTCGTTTCAAGATACGGTTAAATAATGGAGCTTTATTTGTTGAACTGTTTTTATGGGGTGACCATATGAGTTTTATAAAGCCTAAAGGGCTTCTGAGGAAATCTCACCAAATATAGTAAGAAAAAAAATACAATAACATCTAAAATTGAAGTTTTTCAAAAAAATAAAAATAAAAATAATCATAAAAAAAACATTAGAACACTGAGACAGAAAAAAATACAAGTTTGTTTATTCTCCACAATATTGACATGGAAGATAAAACATAAAAAAATCAAATAAAAAATATAACAGTTTAAAACACATGGAAATATTCACACAATCATAAGCCTAAAAGCTTATTGTGTGGTTCCTCTTGAAGAATATCAGAGTTCATCATCACAACATCACATTCCAGGAAATATATCTACAATCAACACTTATGAAAAAAAAAACAGAATCTATAATATTATTCAGAATAGAAAAGGTACTAAAAGTTTACAATGAGGACGTTTTTTCCAAAAGATCTGAAGATAAGTTTACAAAATTAATGGGAACTGAATTCCAGAACATGCAGGGAGGACAGGAAATGGACGATTATTCCTGGTTTCATAGCAGTGAATGATGGTAAATATACTGAAATAACCATTAAGACAGAAGGCAGAGAATTATTGAAATACATAAATGGAATATCCTGAAGTTAATTAATGTGAAAAACTTGGGAATTGTTGTAATGTTACATCATAAAACATGACAGATGAGCAGCATATCAACTCCAATTCTAAAAACCATTGATTTGATCATAAACTTTACGTCCACATGACATATGTTGTTTTTCTAAAGATAAGTTCTACTTTGAGTTGTACTACAAATCCTCTAGAAGACTTTTTTAATAGAAAAAAAGTTGACAATGTAACTGTACATTTTCAAATGTTTTGTCTCTTATGTCCAGATGTTTTCAATACAGCACATCCAACTCAGTCTCACATCCAAATGCGTAATAACTACGTTGGTTCACAGCACAAAATGTTATTAGTTTCACAATAATGGCTCTTAAATTGAGAGATGAGTACATTTTTTTTGGCTTTTTCTTTTCTGTTGGTCTGTGTCTACATCACAAAACTGTCAAGTTTCTGTCTACTCAGACAAAAAAAATGGCAGCTGTTTCTTTTATTCTCAGTGGAAAATTATAATATTTTAAGATAATAAAATGAAGCAAAGTGTATCTGGAACCTCTTCACATGTTGCACTATCTACCAGTTGTGACCAGTTAAACAAAATTCATTTTCATTGTATTTTAATAACTTTTAGATGCTTAAGGAGATGAAATTTACACAGTAATTTACAAGAGAAGAAAGTTTGAAGAAAAGAAACAATTTTGTGAATTTTGAAATATGTTTTTTGCTTTCTGTTGTCCGATCCTGTTTTTTTTTTTTTTTATCCCAATTTTTCAATTTAAATAAAGGTCATTCATTCCTTCATTAAGCCCACAAACGTCTGTGTGGCGTCTATGGAAAATGCTTCGCTTTCAGTGAACTTTTTAATACTTACTGCCCAATCATCATGTTGCTGTCGCCTGTGTTTTCCCGAAGTAGCAACATCTAATGAGGACGTCCCCACGTCTGTGCAATCAGTGCAATGACTCTCCGCTCTCGACTCGGCGGGACACACGACCTCTCAGCCGAGTGTGTGCACACACACATGTTCATACACAGCATGTGGAGGCAGGACTGATACACACAGTGTCTCTATCATCATGCTGTCATTGTTTGGAAGTGGAGGTTAGTGGTCGTAAATGTACATGCATGGGGAAACTTGTTAATCAAAACTATTTTATTAGAATCACAAATTACTATAATTAAGCAGCCAGCTGGATTTAAATGAGTAATCGGCTGTTTGTCGCTTATGTATAGCTTTGTGTGTTCATGTTTAAACAACAACTATCAGATTTCCAGTATATGTCAGGCTCTAATATGAAGTCTGGAAATCACCCTTTGCAACCCAAGACCGAGGAAGACGAAGAGGAAATCAAAGTCCGAGAAGGATCTCTCCGTTTCCTCGAAATCAGAACACACACAAAGAACCTCCTCTGGTGTTAATGTTGGAGCCTATCAGACGTTCGGCCCCGACCAGAAGAATAAAGTGGAATCTTGGCATTTACTCATTTCAAACAGAGCGGGGCAAGCATGTGTAATTGATGCTCGGCAAACAATGCATGTGAGCGGGGTGGGGGCCTGGGAACGGATGGATGGTTTCCAGATGAGAGACGTTTGCTTTTATCATCCTCTGTTGTCAGCGAATTTGCAGTATCTTTGATGCGGGATGGAGGGGAGGGGGGTGAGGGGGGTGAGGGGGGGCTTTGCTGTCCAATATCTGGAGCAAGTTAACAAGCTGCTCCACTTGACTTGAGATCTAAGTTGAGACAGATGCGTCCAGATGTGTTCAGGGTAGGTAACTCTTCATTCATGTGCGGTAGCTCCACTTTATTGTGAGGCTTTTCCGAGGCTTTGACGCATGTGATTTATATGTCAAAAAAAAATGGATATGAGATTAATCTGAGTAAACACGGGAATAATAAACCCCCATGTTTGCCTCTGGGGAGTCTTTTAAAATTATAGTTCCACCCATTAATTATTCAGACACGTTCTTTGTGTGAATTTAATAAAAAAACCATGACTAAAGGTTAACTTCACGAGGATGCATGTGCTCATTGGCATTTAACAGGATCAAATGCTTATTTTATCTCCTTTATTAATTGATTAATGACTTTTTTTTTTTGTCAAGCACTGGACCAGTTGACCTCCACGACTTTAACCACTGGCGACAGAGAACGACACCCGCCGGTTTACCGAGTCCGATCCGCCTCGAATTTGCTCGGATCTGTTGTCGGTGAGGAGCCATAAGGGCTCCACTCCGTCTTAATTAGCGCTGAAGTGCGAGGGAGAGAGAGAGAGGAAGTGGTTCTGCGTGTGAGATATCTTTATTCATAGGAGCTTAGCCGTGACTGGCATGGCCTCAAGACATCCCAACCTCTCTCTCCTCGGGAAGCCCGCCAGATGTTATTGATATTCAAAAATGGCTAGAATTTGCATCTTGATGTTCCCAAAAAAAAAAAAAAAAACCTCTCGTCCAGATCGCACCGAAGGGAGGAGACCGAGTAGGCGGGTTGACTTGTGTTGAATAAACAAAATTAGTCTGTGGGTAGAGGGTTTTTTTTGTGTGTGCTGCATGTGTATTTACAGTGATATGGTGCATTGCAACTGGCTCAATATTCACTTTCTTCTGGGGGATATTTTTTGCCCGTTTCTTGATTAGGATGCGGTGGGGGTCGACGGAAACGGGGGGGGTGGGGAAGTGGGCTTGTGTGTGTGTGTGTGTGTGTGTGTGTGTGTGTATGGGGAGGGGCAAGATCGTACATTATGCATGTCTGCCATGTACTAGGCCATGCTTTGATAGTCACATTTGCTTTCTCTTAGCCCCCGTTTGTTTTTGTTGTCTCTCTTGGTCGGGCTGAAAATCCGCAGTGTACGCAGCTGTGGACTGTGGTTATACGGATGACAAATAATGATCCACCAAACTGTACACAGAGGTTTTTTCGGAGAGAGAGAGAGAGAGAGAGAGATCTTCTTGATGGAAATGATGAGAGGAAAAAGGAACACACGGGATGTCTAATAAGCTAAACTCCCAGCCAATTGAGGGCAATCATCCAAATTAAAGAGCGATGGATTGACAAGCGACTCTGTCTGGATGCTGTGATGTCATCCTATCAGTGGCCTGGAAAACAGAGCTCACCTTCAAAGACTAGCAGGGGGGGGAATATGGATATTTTCTATTAATATAACAGAGGTTTGGCAGGAGGATCATCTAGGTTTCTGCCTCCGTATATTTCTTTATGAAATGTTTATTCACATGGGTGGCTCATCATAAGGCCAGGCTATCAGGAGGAGCCACAGTCTGCTGCGTGTGTGCATTTGAGGTTGAGAGCCAGGCTCGGGCAGGATATCAGGTGGCCTTTTAATTACTCCTCTGGTAGGGGAGAAAGGCTGCGGACGAAAATGGCAGATGGATACTTTGACTTCACTTATCAAGGTCCAGTGATCCAGAGCACCTTGAGAGCCCTTCACGGCTAACAATAGAAAGCTTTCCTGCTAGAATAGCAAGTGGTACTAGGAGGCGAAAGGGAGCGTGAATATGAAAATATCACCGTGAGTCTACACCTTCACGCGGCTGCGCCCCCTTGACCCGCATACCAACTCCTCAGAACATACACACAACTCTCTCCCCTCTCGGTGACGCCCACCTCCCTGGGCTCAGAAACCCAAAGCAGCTGGCCGTCCATCTGGGGCTCATCAGTTGCCCTGGAGAGCAAAAACAGTCTCGGCCATGGCAGACCGGGCATCCGTTCTGCATTATCACCACCACCACCACCGCCGCCGCCGCCGCAGCAGCCGGCGACCCCTCCCTCCCCTATCCCCTCCCCTCCTTTTTCCACTGCTGCCCTGCCATGCTAGCACCCAACCCTCCCTGCAGCCCCAAAAACCACAGCAAAGACGCTTTGTGTTACGCTCCATCCTTCAAAAGAAGGACTGTCGCTGTAACTATTCTTATTTAAACTCTCAAATGTGAAGCAATACGAGCAGTAATGAATGCGGTTTTCGTCATAAGGCAGGAATTATAGACAAAACATGAGTGTGTATGAGCTATTAATGACAGTGATCATGTGTCACTTCCTCTGTTGGAGACATAAACACACACACAATAAGATCATCTGCAGATTGAAAATTTCCATTGACACAGGAAGGGCAGGGGCTGAAACACAGCAGAAATAACATTCACTTTAAAATAATGTTTATTAAAAAATGATTTTAACAATGTATCTATAAGTGCTTGTGGATGCATTATTCTGTTGTGGTTCAAAGTATGAAGAGGAATAATGGATGGAAAGGCCTGAGGTGACTGCATCATGTCATCACCTCAACTAAAAAGTGTAAGAAGCTGCTAAAAATGAGCAGATATAATAACACAGCAGATCAGAATAGCACATTTCTTTACAACCTGCAGACACGTGTAGTCACAATATGTACATATATGTGAAAAAAGGGACACTTTAGTCCTGCATGTGCATGTCTATATATATCTGACAGTATCTGAAACATGACAGATCAGTAATTAAATGTTGAATTAAACATCAAAACGTAAGTCAACAGCCTTTATGTGCTGTGTTTCATTTTTATACTTTTGACCAAGTCAACAGCTGAGCTGGTTGCAGGTTTAAATTCTTGATTGTTTCAATCATATTGTTCATCCTCAAACGCTGTCATTATTTCCCCGCAGGTTTTGGATTAAAGTTTAGAAAATGTGAGTCTACGTTTTATTTTTGTATGTTTTCAGAGGCTTTAAAGGATTTGACAGATTTTCAACTGAGACCTGTTGAATCGTGCATAGAACTAAACCCTGTGTTTCACTTGCAGCCTTGTTTCATATCATAATATTTCACCTTTTAATACACCGAATAAACAATTTAACCATTAACACTTTTTATATTTCTAGAACCGGAGTTGGGTTGTGACAGTTATTCGTAAATCCATCACTACATTTGTGCATAAATTCCCTCCTAAATTCTTAGTAACTAGATAGTTTCAGACTATAATATATTAAATCAGGGTGCATCATTTAAACTTATCTAGTTAAAAACTTCAGTAATGTGTAAATCAGTTGTGGGAAAACATCTGTAGCACCATCAAATAAAAAGCAACCAACTGCATACCTGGAGAAATATGTGTGTTTCAGACTCAGTAGGGAGGGAAACATCTGATTATGCTCAGCTAACAGACACTATTTGGTCATTAAGTTGTTACTGGGATAAAGTTTTGTAATTTGAGGATTAGTGTGTTTTCATCTGTAAAATGTAAAGTGTCACCATTATCACCTCTTTTACTCTTCAATCTAAACAGAATAGATATTAGCCAGCTAACATTAGCCACTTGGTTCAGTTAGCTAGTTTAGCAACATTTCCACCTGACAGTTAGTAGCTGATCATCATCTCTGCATAACAACTAATTTGTCTGATGCAACAGGTTTGAATCTAGTGATGTGTAAACCTCCACTTATTAGACCTAAACACTGATGAGCTAAGTTTGAACATGAACATCTGCTGCAACCGGCTCCAGGGTTTTACTTACCTGACAACTTTTTACTCATATTCCAGCTGTGTCTCTTTCTCTGAGCCTGTGTCTCCTCATTCAAAATGTTCTATCTGCAGCCCCCGAATTCACAGCAACGTTTGAGAAAATAACAAGAAAACCTGACACGAGACTGTGCGTACCGCATGCATGTGTGTGGTTTGTGTGGACAGTTAATCAGTCCATCATAATTCACAGTCGTCGGCTCGGTAGCGTGTTCAGGTCTGATGATCAACTCACTGTCTGAGTTTCCCTTCAGTCCGCGTCAACCTTTCTAGCTAATCAACAAGGGAAAATAAACTGCTGGAGAGGATGGCAGGATCTGTCATTTCCTAGTGGAAAGAACTCAAAAAAAAACAATGTAGAACACTAGAAACAAAACCCAAGAGGAATTGAGTAAATGTCTATAATTTGTAAAGAACCAAAAAAAAAAAAATTTAGTGCTTAAATTGCATCTTTAAGCCCCGACCAAACTGATTAAACAAGAAAGCATACTGTTGTACCCTGGCAGTTTGCATCTCAGAATCACTGAACATGGCCTTAAACAACTTTTAATCAAAACACAAGGGTCTGAAAATTGTATGGAGGTTTTCAAACCGGGCTTGGCGGAGTTCACCTCATTGCAGACCAGGAATGTATTTTCCCTCCTTATTTTCTTGGTTCTACATGACTTCCTTTGATATACACCCCATCTGGATGTCGAGGGGAATACTCAAACACAAACTCTACTCCTACATATGCCTAGAGTTAGAAACCACATGTTCCAAAACCTATAGTACCTAGAGAAAACGTAAGCTGTGCTAATTGCTATTGATTGAGAGGTTAAAGACCAGAGAACTGGCCATTTCTGGAAAGTCTAAGAGATGCTTTTACTTTAATTCCTGGGCGCCGTCAAGCACGATACTCTTGAAAAATGTTTTCTGAGATGAAGACTAGTGAGAAGAAACTGTAAAAGGAAGTTTAATTTTCACGGTCATAAATCACCCAGGCCCTGGAGGATTTGAATAATAGTCTATAAGTAACTCATTCATAAATTTCAGGTTTTGAGCAAAGCGAGCCACGTGGGGTTTTTTTGGACCTGATCAGACTCGGGTATGCATGGCCTCAGGAGCGTTATGGTTATGTGACGCCGCAGATGTGGACACAACAGCAATCGCATTGAGTCTAATCGACCACTGATCTCCCCCCTCCCCACCTCCCTGCACCCCAAACTCTGATTAGAGCCGTCTCCAAGGAAACCAGCCTTAGCAAATGTGTGAGTATAAAGTGGGAGTGTTGAGAGGAATCAGGGAGCAAAGAGACAGCGAAGTTATGGAGAAGAAGAAGAAAAAAAAACCTGTGTGTGTGTGTGTGTACCTGCAGGCTTGTGTGTGCGAACAAATTGTCTGTGTTTCTTTGATGTAGACATATCTGTGTGGGTATGTTTTCCCAACCAAATACGTGCGTAGTCACTGTGCACTTCCCCACATTTGTTCCAGTCCCTTACCAGGGGGCTAAGCGTGGGTGTCATCCATGTTTTCCAGGAACGACAGGGACAGCAGAAATGGCCGGTCTGTTGTTAGAGATAAGGTCCTGGTGAAATCACAGGCTGGCAACGAGACAAGACAAGACATCCGAGGGGCCTGGGCCATGCTGAGGTAGAGCCTGGACTTTAATTTCTTTCATGTCTGTCTGACACGCACACATAGGCTCACACTGACACAAGTACACAGTGTGAGGTGGGCCGCTGACCTAGAGCAATCACCTCAGACCCAGCTATGATGTCTGATTGTGTCCGCTGGCCATTAACAAGGATACGGCCTCCGGGATCAGACACACCAGGTAATAAACTGAATATTTTTTACTTCTCCAAAAGAGTGATATTCTAAGGTACCGTGACCAGACATCCCAGTTTGTCCAAGCTGGGTGTCCCGAGTCATGACAAATATCTGTAAAACACTAAAATGTCCCGGTTTTCAATTAAAATAGTAATATTATTCTTGTTTTCAGTGCTTACATAGACATTATTGAGTTATTTATAGGCCACAAAGAGATTTGTACCTTGTTTTGTTTAAATAAAAAGAGAAGAATGTGTTACAGTCGACCGTTTAGCTGGCAGCCTGCGCTTGTTCACACTGACTAATATCTTGGTGGTTTCTTGGGAGACAAAACATAATTTTTCATCTGCTGAGGCGCTGTCCATGGTGTTGAAAGGTGTGCTTGGTAGGTTGCTGAAATAATTGTCCCCCATCCTGATGAAAACACCTATGATGTGTGCATAAGTGCATACATGTGCGCATGCATGAACGTACGGTACACTCAGGGGTCCCGGTTTGGGGGTTTCAAAACAGGGTGACCCCAGGGTGAACAATACAGTGGCCTATAGAGAAACTGTCGTGTTGTTGAGCTCTCTGAGGATTGTGTGTGAGCACATTGAGAACCACTAAACAAATCAAAGTCAGCAATCAAAGTCAAATTCCTTGTATGTGTAAACATACACGGCCAATAAAGCTGATTCTGATTCTAATGACATTTCTATCAGCCTCAGCTGTACTGACTTAGTGTTTAGTAGCAAATGTAAACATGCTAACACACAAAACTAAGACGGTGCCTGTTAACATTGACGCTGTGAGCATGTTAGCATGCTGATGTTAGCAGTTAGACACTGCTGTGCCTAAGTACAGCCTCACAGAGCTGTTAGCATGACTCTCAGTCTTGTTCATCAGTGTAGCTAGATGGAGCTATGTAGGAAGATTAGCTCCCCGTTGCTAATCCTGCCTACTAAGTTCAACTGCGGGAAATAACCGCCGATGAGCACAACACCACTCCTATTTGAATCACTGAAATGTGGGCAGTGATTCAGAGGTCTGAAACTAGGCTGCACTGTTACGTCCTTACCTACAGTTTAATACTGTTGCATTCATTTACAACAGCAAACAAAAACCTGCATCAGTCTTCCGGTTATACTGTTCGGTTACACCTGTCTGTCAACAAGAATCAGGATTTTATAGAGCCCATAATGTGCTTCACACACACTTCTACTCGTGGGCAGTTATAGTGAAAAGTGGAGGTGCAAGATTAGTGACAGGCATGAGGAGGTATGGTGGGAAATTTTTCATTTAATTAACACCTGAAAGTGCCATTATAGAGCCTTCAATCATGACTAATAAAGCTGCTCTTTCACTATAAAGCTCAGTTTATATTGCACCGTATATTGAAATATTGGCTCTTTCTGTCCTCCCTGAGTCTGCACTGTCACTTCATTCTACATTAAGGAGAGCAACACACTTATGAATACACTGAACGGGTTTGAATAAATGCACTTAGGCTATTCATTAAAGAATGAGAGGGAGAAAAAGTGAGAGAGCATGTGTGTGTGTGTGTGTGAGAGAGAGAGAGAGAGAGTATGATCCAAGTCTGTAAGCAGTGTGTTACACATACGCACACCACACAGTGACCTACAATATTACACCTGGCTCAGCCAAGCTGTTTAGCTAGCTAGCAACTCCAATAACACACTATGTAGGTAACAGACTTAGACATCCTACAAGCTCTCTAATCTACCTGTTCCTGTGCTTCATGTCCAGCCTTCTTACTGAGCAGTTTGAAAAAATACAACAAACTTTAACGTTTCATTTTTATCCTGTTCTGCAGCTATAAGAGACGAGGTGAGGACAGGATGCTATAAACGTAATTTTTAATTCGTATACAACATATAAAATGGCCAGATGTAACTATTTTTGATCCATCTAGCTCAAAAGTTGTATCAAAAAGTGGGGATGCAAAAGCACACGTTTGCTCCCTCAAGTCTAATAGTGATGGTGCAGCTGCTCCACTTGCTCCATTGCTCAGGCGCCTATACTTCTTTAATGTTTTCTGGCACGACTGTTGCCGTTTAAACCTCATCCATGAACTTTAATGTAGCCTGTCTCAATTTGTGGGCTAATACTTGAGAAACGATCATTGCTTTACACACATGAAAATGATCTCAAAGAAATTTTCACAGCTACAACATCTGACATAAAACCTCTACGGTGCAGGTCGACAGCAATCCTAACCCTCTCCTCCGTCGCTGTGAGTATAGTGTCACCTCCATGAAATCGCCAAAAGAGAAGCTGCGATATTGAAGTGAACTCACCCAGCTCCACTGGCTCCTCTCCTTCATTTTGTCACCGACGCAAAGTGCGTCCCTTGTTATAGTTCAGTAACACAAATAAACTCGCTGGCTCCCAGACCTGATTCATCTTTCACACAAGAGTGCTTGTTTTGTGGTCTCTCCCAGCTCCGGCCACGCGCAATTTACGCTCTCTACACCGCTGTGGGTGAAAAAAACTCAGACAAGGCAGTGTAATAACAACAGCCTCCTCTTTCTGTCTCTCCGTCTCTTTCCCCCCTCTTTCTCCTTGTTATTTAAAGGGACTGCTGTTTATTTGTTCACTCTGACTGAAACGGTGGATTTGAAAGATGGATTCTTGCGATGATTCGTATTCGAAGATGTTAACGTTTTAACAGTGGTGTGTTTAAAAAGAAAATCATGCAGGATAAATTAAGGTTAAAAATAAGATGGCCGTCTGTTTCTCTGACAGGGCGATGATCGCACCCTGCACAGCAAACTTGCTAAAGGAATTTGCAGCTTTAGATGACAGCGGTCTTCACATTTTGGTGAGAAATAAATAAGGAATGTAGTTTGCGCTTAAGAAATTTTGGCACCTTTAATTATTGCAGTTTTTTGGAGAACTTTCTATTAGTTACCGCAGCAACTGCATGACTTCATGTGCAAGCGATTCAGAGCTTATTGTGCACTGATAACACATCGCCTACGTAAGATAAAGAATAGGGAAAATCTTCTTACATGAGGTATTGCTTGAGTTGTACAAGTGGGATATTAAAGATGATTTTAGTGCGCAGTCCTACTCCTGTGTAATCACTTAATCATCCATCATTTTATGAGTGAAGAGTTCACAGAGGAGAAATAGTCCCAGAATAAATAGATTTCAACAAGAGAACATAGAGGGAGGGAAAGAAAAGGGGGTCTTGGCAGGAGACAAATGCGGTTTTGGAGAGAAAAACATAACCGCACTCTCACTTTATCCTTCTCTCTGGCTCTGTATCTCTCTTCGTAATACTTTTTTCCCATCTCTTTTGTTCCTGCCTCTCTCTTCTCAGACCCATTCTTTTCTTTTCTTTCTTTCTTTCTCTCTCCATTCACCTGCTTCTGGTTCAGGCATTGATTTATGACTGCATGCCGTGTGCTTCCTCCTCCGAAATTGGCTGGATATGTATGTCATACTGCGCAATTATAGGAGCGTGACCTCAACTGTCTGTAACCTAAACGTCCTGAACAAAGCATCCAGTGGTGTTTCATTTGACCTGTTTTCAAATTATATTCAAGGAAAGACTTTCAGACTATCTATCTATCTATCTATCTGTCTATCTATGATATCATTCATTTATTCATTTCTGAATTTCCTTGTTGTAGAAAATGCTTCTAGATGGTTGCTCTAGTCACAGGGGACACTTTGCCAACTGCAACTAAAATTACCCAAAATACATTTCAGCTCCTCAAGAGAAATGACACTGAATATAACAAAAGTTATGATTACAGATTACAGTTTCTCAACAAAATGAAATGTCTTTAGAATATTTTAAATGATGCACTTTTTGCAGTCTTCTTTGATAGCACTTTGCTATGTTTCTTGGTGCTTTGTAGCCACCGATTATTGATCAGTTTGATAGCATGAAACCATGTGTCTGCCTATGTGCTACGCACGCACAATACATATAAAATGGAGACCCACCTGTAAAAACTAGTGTCAGACACTCCACAGAGTACATTTTAGGGAAAGTCAGGATAGATTTTTGATTGAAGAAGACTAAAAGTCTCTAAACAACTGTATATTATTTTGTACATTTCATTGCTTTCTCTTCAATTTAAAGGTGCAGTGTGTATAATTTAGTGGCATCTAGCAGAACAGACTAGCAGAAATGGAATATAATATTCATATGTTTTAATTAGTGTATAATCACCTGAAAATAAGAAAGAGTTGGTTGCAATCAATCTCATTACTAAATGCCACTAAATCCTGCACACTGGTTCTTTAAAATTTAAACCTGTGGCAGCACCTTCTCACTTAGAATATATTTTACATATATTTTATCATATTTTTTTTCTTTCTTATTTATGTTATTTAGGATTACTTTTTTTTTGTGTATATTTTGACTGGCAAATCCCTTGTATTTGCAAACTTACTTGGCAATAAACCTGTTTCTGATTCTATTGCACTTGGTTACAGTGGCTGAGCTAGATGCTAACATCAGTATGCTAGTGATAATGCTAACATTGTTTAGCAGGTATTGTGTGCTATCTCATTTTAGCATGCTAGCATATGCCAACATTTGCAAGGGATATTCCAGTTTGGACCAAAATGGTGAACCAAAGGACCGACTTTGCTAACTCTTATGTTTACTGAGAGCAGACTTGTTCATTACAGTGCCGTTAGCCTAGCAAGCTAAAACAGCTAACTGTTCAGACCAGTACGTGATGTGTAGTGTGCACCCTTTTTGGTAAATTCAGTAGTGGAAACATAATATACAGTACCAGTCGAAAGTTTGGACACATTTTCTCATTCAAATGAATGGGAAGGTGTTTCCAAACTTTTGACTGGTGCTGTCTGTGAATAGTTAGTTTTTGAGTGAGCAAAAAACAAGATGCTAATTCTGGATAGTTTAAAAGCAGAAATTTTTTTTTAAAAATATCCTTTGAACTTTAAGGTGCATGCTGCTCATCTGTCGCATGTAACTTGTGACTAACATTTTTGTGCAGAGGGTGATCTGAGTTCATACTGAGGTAAACAGTGGGTGGATGGGTGGAGTGGGGCCGGAGGAGGCATCTCACCAAACACTTCCTGTCTCCACACACAGCATGCCACAGAGTCACTAGAGGGGCGGCGGAGAAGATGAAGAATATGGGAAAACAACAAGGCAGAAGACAAAGAAAATAGCATTATGCTAATCCAGTGTGATAGGGAATGGAAACCCTGTTGATCATGTTTGCTTTACTTTGGTGGAGAAAACACTGTGTCGGCTCACAGGAACATGTGAAAGTCTAATAATGTATCTTATTACATGCAGGTGGAATTATATTATCGGAAAAGCCTTGTGTGGACGACCTTCTAGAAGTTGCCAGATTTGTAGAGGCCAGTACCATCTTATTTATTCATTAACTCTCACACAGATACATGCTTGTTTCTGCTGCATTTTCACAGAAAAATACACTTTACATAATCACTAAATATGTTTTTAGAATTATTTTTTTTTATCAATGAATAAATTCCCTTCATCTCTTGGAAAAACAGGAGGGCTGATGATGGAAAGCCTGACCGACCTTTTGAAGCAAGTTCACTTCCTGAAAAGCCCCCAAACTTGCCACAGCTATGAATTGTTACTTGAGATGAATTAGATATTACATATGGTTTGAACATGAATGTGTACTCTCAAATTTTGTGGACCAAGTAGTAGAGGAACAGCAATAACTGTTACCTTGGCTCTAAAGGCCGACATGACCTGGAGCGAGTACAATGTATGCATCGCTTTTAAAAAAATCTCAGCTGGAAGTGTCGTTCCCCCGTTGCAACTTTAACTCTTGTTCCCGGTGTGTACTGGTCCATTTCCGGTGAGAGTTTAAGCCCACGGACACGTGAGCGCAGTGTGCAACAATCTTAACCTAACACCCCCACACACAGCCTTCTCCAGACAGTGTTTCATTAAGGATTAAGACATATGTAGCCTTAGGTTATGTCAAACTGAAATAAATACCTGTAGAAGCTTTGCATATATTGTTATAAGGTTAAATGGGAAACTGGATAGAAGTTAGTTTCCTCTTTTGTGTTGGAAATTGTCAAAAATGAAGAAAGACATGTGAAATATACCATGTTCTTATATTTTGATATACTTATGCAACGGGGAAATGCAATACATCCCATGTGATGGAGATACATACATGATTGAGAAGCTGAAGTAGTGGAATATTATATCTAATGTGCAGGATTTTTCTCTCTACATGGACTTTATCTCAGCCAAGATCCTACCAAGAGATTGAGAATGGGATAAGTTCTTCTACAATGTCAAATAAAAAAACAGTATGGCTGTTAGCACATCAGTTAGGTCAGCCAAGGTTTAAATTCTGGGACCTCCTTTCTTATATTTGACTTCCTGTTACGAGCTATTGTTCTTACTGTCATGGTGACATAAAAAAGTATTCATAGTTAAATGCTAAAGGCTCACAAGAACAAGTTGGCGAAGCCTTAAAGGATGTTTTTTCCTTTCCTACTATCTCATTTTCCTTTTTCATTCTACAGCCTTGAGCAGGGTGCACTAACATTGATCAGTATTCTCAGTGTGACTGATTAGGGCTCCACAAGGAGTCAAATGAATTGCAGCCTCTCACAATAACACAAAGAGACAGATAAAACAGTGAAATGACAGTAGCACATTAGGACAGTCCTCTGTCATTAACATTTTCCCAGCGTGAGCGTCTCGAGGAGGGGCGCAGGTTGCCACCGCGGTGGCGGCTGTCCTGTCTGGCATGTGGAGGCCAGTGGGATCACCCACACCTCTCGCAGTCACTGTGGATCAGTCTCCATGAGCTGATCAAAGGCATTTGACTCCTGCCACGCGGGGTGCTGATTGCTTCTATGCACTTGCTGACACCATTCGGCTTGGCTGAAGACACCCTAATTAAAATGGAGAGTATGGGGAGTGAGAAATAAAGCTGCTGCTATGTGTTTTCCCTCCGTCTTTCTTTGTTCCCTCTTGCTTCTTTCTCTTAAGGAGGTGACCTTGCGCTTACTGTCACACTCTCACTGTTTCTCAAGGAGAAACTCTTGAGAAAGAATAGTTATAGCTGCAAATGTTCCCTTTAACCCGTATTCACTGGCAACACCATAAGCTCAATGTCAATGGTAGCACTGTGCATCTTGGCATTAGGCTTTTCTGGTTAATGGAGAAGTGGATTCACATCACTAAGCATAGCTAATGGTCTGAGTTAGAGCAGAGAGAAAGTGTCTTGAGGCAGTGCGGCAACACTCACATTCCCCAGAGAGCTAGAGTTTATCAAATTTCTATTTAAAATTCCAATAAGCATTTACAGGAGGAGGAGGAGGAGAGGGGGGGGGGGGGGGGGGATCCCCAGTCGTCGCCCTAGACCGAGCTGTTTCAGGTAACCAGACTCTTTGTTGGTCGCTAAGCAGGAGGGATCAATATCATATCAGGGCCCTGGTGGAACACCTGACAGTTCAATTTCGCAGCAAGCCTCGAAATCAATACCTTTGGAATAGTTTTGGACTTTCCCAAAGGCTACCCACTGGAGTTAATCTATGGTGTCATTAGCCCGGGTCACAGCGTGCATGGTCATTACACTGTGTAACAATAAATGTTCATAAAAGACGACACGCTCCATCCTCTCGTGCTTGACTGCGGCCTCTAATTGAAGTAAATTCATTCACGAGGGAGAGTAGGCGCCTGATCGACTGGTTTCGCCGCTCCTCTTTTGTAATTCATGTCGAAAGAGAATATGGGGGAAAAAGCTGGCATGTCAGGCCTATCTAAAGGGTACAAAGCACAGGAAATTGAACAAGGTTTTATCAAGCAGAAAATGTGTTAAAGTGTTTAGTTTGTGCCTGAGGGAAGAATTGTTTACCCCTGAAAACATAGTGGTAGTTAGACTCTATTTACAAGTCCTTGAGACAATCACCACTTTAAAAAAAAAAGAAGACTTGCAGAAGGAAGAACTGTGGACGTCCATTATGATCACTACTTATTTGCTCATCATTCCATAGGCAGTAGTGATATATTAAAAGACACCCCGAGCCAAACACTGACCATCAATTACCCATGTAGTGAGAGGTAAATTGCAGCAATAATAGGTTCGCTATGCAATCAGTCAGAAAGGGAGAAATAATTAAAGCCATTTTGATTTTAGTGGCTCGACCAAAATCTGTTATACAAGACTTTAGCCGGCCACATAAATCGGCCTCTTTAATGTTACAGATTCTAAGTGGAAACGAAAGAAAGGAAAGAGAGGAAAAAAAAAAAAAGAGCCCCCCCCCCCGCCCCCCCTATTTATCGAAGCTTAGCTGGGATGGCCTGTCAAAATATACCACGGAAACCCAGTGGAAAAATGACACAAGCGGCCCAGGCTTTGAGTGGCACGGTGGTTTTGGCCAGAACCCACTCCAAACTGGAATCTATTTTCCCCTCTCTGGATGTGTCGGGGGTGGAGGGGGGGCGAGGGGTTGAGGGAGGGGGAGCAACGGCCAGGGGCAGAACAGGAAATGGTCGAGGAGGAGAGTAATGGCTAATATTTTCTGGATACGCAATGTTTTGCTGCTGGATTCTCCCAAGGTCGTACGCCTGGAATAAATGTTTAGACTAAGGATCCTTACGATTGAATCAGCGGACGTTTGACATACCGTACCTGCCTCTTTAGATCATCTCCACCTCTTTGTATATTCTGTTAACACTCTACTTAAACACAGTATATGTTCAAACATGACATCAGTTACTCAAACTAAAACAAAAATCATAATCATTTTTCCCCTTCGGCGCAGTGCACTGGCCTCTGACTGGATTTACTTTGCGGCGGGGGCAGAACATATTTGGAAGTCATGGTTTCTCAAGGATATCTGAAACTGGCTATTTTCAAGACAAAAATGTAGCGCTTCGCTTGACAAGTGGCATCATTTCTTGGGATTTTGGCTCCGATGCAGATATTCACACTCCTTCCATTCGTCTGCTTATATCCCAGCTGTTACAGTAAGACTTGAAGCAGAGGTCCAAAATTGTCAATTTTCCTCCCAACACTCCCCCTTAAGTGCTCATTTGAAGGCTTCATTGCAATGGGAATAAAACAGATCCAAGGAGTTAAGAGGGTTGGCTTACACTGAAGCAGGAAAACAGCTTTAAGGTTGCATTTGTATATAAAAGCATTATTATTCACCAGCAGAGTGTAGCACTAGCTATTTGTAAATCCAGTACTAAGCCTGTGTGTAAAGTCCGTCTTAAGTTCTCAGTAACTACTAACCAGTAATTTGCTAAATCAGGTTGCACTATTAAAACTTTAGAGATGCTAGTAAAGACTCAAGTGGGAAACGGTTGCTAGGAGACATCTGTAGCACCATCCAGTCAAAACAGGAAGTAACTGTACCATTATGAGCAACTTCCAGAAGAGTTTTAGGGATACACATGATTTTAAAACATTTTGTAGCAACCTGAAGTTCTGGCTGAAGGTTAAACTTTGCTAAATAAAGTTTGGTCCAAACTCCTTTTCACTTAAGGCAGCCGAAATGAGAAATTCTTCACCACTGACTATCAGAGAGTGCAGAACTTTTAAACATTTTAAATCTAGTTTGGAAAAAATGGCTGAAGGGTAGACGGCTACTCACATCTGCAGTCACTGAGCTGGAGATACGAGACTGTTTTCAAAGTGTTAATGTTTTAATGCACCACAACTGACTGTTATCTATTACTGCTATCACTGGTGGCCTCCACCAAGGGGTTACAGATGGAGATGAGCTTTTAGCCAAATCTGTAAATAAATGTAACTGTTAATTGTTTGTAGGTGCATGTGTTAATTTGCTTTATATATTTATATATAAATATGGAGGAATATGTGTATCAGAATTAGTACTATTGGTGTAGTTAGGATTGATTGAGTGGGAAATAACTGATAATGCTAACCTAATAAGATTATTTGGTCATTTAGTGTGACGCTCTTTAGCATAATGTGTTATTTTTGTAAGTACTTCCTGGTTTACTATTATACACAGATTAAAGTGAGATATTGCTACCATATTTCATTATTTTATTTTCTCTTCAAACTAAACAAAGCTAACCTGTTTTAATTCAGTGATGTATAACTCTCCAATAAACATTTTATAGTAAACACATTATAACTAAGCTTTCAACTTAAGAACAGAAATAATTATCTTTATTAATCACTTTGGCCAGAAAAGCTCCATTAAAACTTCTATTTTAAGGTTTGTTTGAGTCATCCTGAAAAAACAAAATACACTTTGAAACCATGGCAACATATTAGTTTTCTCACATACAGTAATTTCTTTCCTTCTGTATGTTGTGAATAAAACGTTGAACCTGAGTTGTCATTGTGTGACCGACAGTGTCAATTACATTGACGAATGTGTCGAACATTATCTAGCGGCTCATGTGTTTTTCATGGGAAATAATAGGATGCATTACAGGCTGGAGGCTATTAAAGCCCTCGGGCCTCGCTATATAGTTTAGGTATTGATTACAGTCATCTGTCGGTTTAATGAAGTTTTGGACATGTTTTATAATTGCTTTATTAAATAAACCTCTGTTAAGAATAGGACTTTCATTACAGTGAAGCTCCTGCATGTGTTTCATTCATCAAAAACAGAATGTTTACACAAACACATAAAGTAAATAAATCCTATAACTTCATTTAAAAGAATCTCAACTAATGAATTTAAAGTAAATCCACTAACTGCACACCAGACAGCACAAACACACACACACACACGTCCATACAGCAGCAGCAGCAGCAGCAGCAGCAGCAGCACGGCCCCAACCGCAGAGCTTTACGGGAAGGCTCGTCCATAATGACCGTCGGCGTAGAAACGAAGAGAAAAACGTTACATAAACAAACCTCCAGAACTAAACCTTGGAAATAACAAGCAGCTGAGGACAGTAAAATGTTAGAGGAGGAATCTGTTGCATAAAAACGTCCGTCTTAACAAGTCATTTTATGTGAATAGTTAATGTCTTCAAATCAGGACAGTGTTTAGTCTGAGTGTGTATATATATATATATATATATATATATATACATATATATAAAATACATGTAGAACATCTTCATTTCCCCTACAATCTCTTAAAGTTTGACTTATGTGATTAGTAATTCAATCATGTCAATGTTTGATTTTTTTTGACAACATTCTAATATATTCGTAAAAAAAATCAAATCAATTTTCAATTTATTTTTCTTTTCTTTTTTTTAATTTCCAAGATGTTAAAAGAAAAAAAAAATAAACTAAATAAAATGAGACTCTTTCAGGGAAGTAATGATAAAGTCTTGGGCCAATATTTATCAAACTTTTCAAAGTAAAACTTTGGATTTGAGTGAAAGAAAAATAAGTAAAAAGCCTCCAATTTCACTCCTACTCACAAGAATCAAAGCTATTCATTAAACTTCTTTTGAGTTAAAAATGCTGTTAAATTGAGGAGAGGACTGTATTGTACTAAATATCTTTGGTCATGATGAATAAGTGGTATAATTGAGTTATTTTAACTTGTTATTTTTATTGAACTGAATGTCTCGCAGCAGAAATCTGTTTCCATTTCAGCCATTTTCCTGCCGTTTCATCCCAATTTATATATTCATACATTGTAATTATAGAAGATTTCACACAAATAAAATAATACATCAGTTGTCAATCCATATTTATGATTAGCTTTGTGATAAATCATGTGAGACTGAGTTATTTTCACACTTTTTGTGAGTCACTTGATAAACATGTCTTATTATTCGCACTCAGCCGAGAACTTTTTCACTCTTCATTTCTTTAGAGCTTCTTAAATGTCATTTTTTTTTTAGAAGTTTGATAATTAACAGCCCTGAACTTATTTTTATCATCATCCCTGACGTTTGAACAGTCCACCTACGTTTTTAAAGATAGATACAGACGTTCAACAGGGAGTTAAAAGAAAAAGAAATGTTGTCTTCAGTTATTATTCATATACGTTAGTTTAAGTTCAGTCACTTTTGCAGGACTTCTGGAGAAACTGAAATACAACTAATTGATGCACAAGACATCTAGAATTTTACAATTGATGCAATCATATAAAAAAATATTATAATAACATAAAATATATATATATATATATTATGTGATTTAAGGTGATTTATAACTTTGGCATAAGATTCAAGTTATTGTAGGTATGACTTATCTACTTTATTATATATTTTATTCTAATATAAGTTGGTGAATATTTCAAAATTTCAAATGAAACATCTCAACTATTTTTCCATGACTTTCCCTTTCAGTACATTAATACATCTGAGTGATGCATTACAATAATGTGAAACTTTTCAGTCAATAACAGTGTAAGTTATTAATCCCAGTATCGCTCTGTGACATTTTCTCTCTGGTTCGTCTTAGCTTCACACAGGTGACGGCAGGCAGAGAGCTTCTTACACCAATAAAGGAATAATATGCTACTAATAACTCCAAAGTTGTATTTTTTTTTTTTTACATGTGTCGTCTAGCAACCACTACGCCCCATTTGAGAATCAGCTGGTTGTGTTCAAAGATGGAGGATGTGTGAACCTCGCATCCGAGAGGACTCCAGTAGTGCTGTGTGCGGTCACTAGAGGTTGCAACGCATCACAAAAATCACGGTTCGGATCATATCATGGTTCTGAGTCACGGATCATAGTTTTGGCATCGTGGAGAAAAAAAAATATAACTTTGCTTTCCATTTATTCTGTAAAACACCTTTAAGACCCTTAAACGAAAACAACATTCAAGACGTCCAATGTTTCAATAAAATCTTAAAAAATATAAAATATTCAATACTCAATTAAAGTACAATATGAGGCATGATACCTTCTTCCTTTAAACATGTTAGTGAGTGAAAAAATAGCTTGTGTCCACAAACAAACATTCATGCTAACGTCAGTTAACAGCTAGCTAGTTAATTAGCTGCTCAGATGCAGCATCATGTAAACTAACCTGCAAATGTGACTTCAGACCTGTGCTACGTGCTGGTTTGGTTGTTGGAAAATCTTCAAAATCCCTGTTAACAACCGTCTTTCCATGACTTTACTTTGTCTCCGATGAGACATTAAATTTTGCTCTTAATCCACGGTTCACATGCGCGCCGAACCGTTGGGGAGACGATCCGCACAGATCACGAATCAACTACATTCCGTTACACCACTAGCGGTCACTGGGGCTCACGCTAAGCTACGTGTTGATGGTGAAATATATCTTGTTTTCTTTTTCTCTATCGCTACATATTAAATACTAAAGATGTGACATGTGGGTGTGGAGGCTTTGGAGTTGATTAAAGGCACTTTTGAGGAACAGAAAGTCATGTAACTAATGTTTTCATGTAAGTCGCCCCACGCTGGTACAGACTGACATTCTTTCCTTATTTTTTTTTTTCTTTTTGTTTCCGTTCTGCTTGGAAATATTTTGGAAGTAGCCTTGTTAAAGGAGACAGGGGACGCTTCCTCCCTGGATCAGGGTAGTTAATGTTTACATCAGACGTCCCTCGGCTGCTGTAAGGCTGCAGAGTCCAGGATAGTGATCCGCCACATGGGGACGGAGATCCAGGAAGTGACCGAAGAGCACGGCTATCAAATGTTCGACTGCAGCTCCTTAGAGTTCACTCTCCAGACGTTTGTTTCATCCTGCTGGAAACTTTATCCAATTAATCTTTTTCTTAAAAGTTATTTTTCTAGTGTAACGTACAATAACAGGATAATTGTTTTAAATTAAGGACTTCCAACAGATAAATACGAGACAAAGCACCTTTGATCCAGTGAAGCCAAAAGAGAGTCTAAGATAAGATGAGATACGCTGTCTGAAAGAAGACTCAAGCATTAGAAAAATACTAACAATGTTTTATTCTGTTGTGGATTGTTCTAAATATTTATAGCAAAAAAACCCCAAACAAATAAACCCCACTTTATTAATTATCTGGCCCAATTTGCTCCTGTTCATATGTCTCCTACAAGCTATCAGCTCAGTACAGCATCTCTCAGGGTCCTCATGTCCTGCATTCAAAATGTCAGAACTACACATGTTTTTAATCTTATGAATAAATAGGGTAAAGACAGTGGTGGAAGATTTCCATACATGTAAAACATTCACATATTACTAACCTTACCATGGTGTTTAAGCATGGATGTAGTATAAGAAGTGGATACGTTTGTTTGCCTGGTGCATGAGCCAGACATGTTTCTATCCCCCAGGTTGTGCAGCTCAGTGAATATATGCTGTAGTGTTTCTCCTGCTGGCCCCACCCGCGACTTCCTGCTCAACACATAGACTTTACACTGGGATGACATCACAGATTTAAAATCACTTCTCTAGGCTCTCTCTATTTAAAAAATATAAATATAGAATCATAATTGACCTTATCTGCATTTGTAGGTGTCCTGTCAACAGTCTCTTTTATAATGGTGGGCTGTGGGGAAAATGCTTTTTGGGCGACAGGGGATTTTCTCGCTGCAGTACCATGAAGTCACTGGGAGAAACTGGCAGCAAGGCTGAGCAGCAGCACCGTATCCAGTTCTCTTAATACATCCATGTGTTTAAACCCCTGAAGCAGTAATCTGAGCAACATGTGACACTTCAATTCTCCTGATGATGATGAACTGAACTCTGTTTATTTGCCTAATTATTTGGAGATAATGTATGTATACAGTATGATTTTATGTATAATCCAGGTTGATGTTTAATGTTTTTAATCAGCTATATTTATAATAATATATAATATAATATAGAAACAAAAGTCACTCTTCTGTATATTTTTATTTGTATTTAACTCCTGCTACACACAGACCCCCCCCCTCTGTTGATGCTTCTTGGTATCTTCCAGCTAGAAAGCTCTGTGTAGTATCAGCAGAGTTCAGCTGCAGCTGGAAGTCGTGTAGAATCGTCGTCAACCTCAGTGTGAGTCATTAAAACCAATCTCAGCTCATAAAACACTGTGACTTTATTGAACTGAACTGATTTGTAAATTACTTCAAGCTTCAGTATCTCCCAAATTAAAGTGACTTTAGCATCAGTGTTTTTAACTATAACCCACAACTAACATTGATGTTAGCCTGTTGTCCTCTGCTATTATGAGCAGCTGAGTTATTGTTTTTGTCAAAAAGTAAATCAAGACAAGAGCCAAATAGTGTCAGTAAAAAAAAGCATCTACATGTTGAGAATGTGAGCTTTCTTGACTTAATATTAAATAATCAACAGTGCTGGCTAACTAGCAGTTAATGTTACCCCTGAGTTTAAAGCCTTTTTGCTAACGTTTTCCTGTTCAGTACCAGGGATGTGCAGAGAGCCCAGTATCTGTATTTGTATCTGTATTTGTTGAGGCAACTAAATGATTTATATTTGTATTTGTATTTGAATAAAAGTGGAAAAACCCTGTTTGTGTCTTTATTACACTTTAAATTTTAGGATATTAGCGTGTTAAAATGAATGTTTTATGAATAAACTACCTTACGAAGGAGGTTCCCACACCGGGTCTCAGACTTGAGTTTCCCAGATCATGGTGTTAGCTATTCAGCAGAAAGACCTGTAGGTATTTA
Organism: Thunnus maccoyii; assembly: GCF_910596095.1. Classification (NCBI taxonomy): domain Eukaryota; kingdom Metazoa; phylum Chordata; class Actinopteri; order Scombriformes; family Scombridae; genus Thunnus; species Thunnus maccoyii. The sequence continues at coordinate 4,503,063 of NC_056543.1, forward strand.
TACACCTATAACACAGAGACAGCACAGTGTGAAACGTGTAGGGAAGAACTTAAAAGGTGATTATTGCTTTGCACTTTTCATTTACTGCCTATTGTTTACAATCTAACTTTGTGGAAAGGAGAAGGGGAACAACAGGTTATGGAGAGTCTCTTGGGAGCACTTTGTATGTGTCAGTAGTTCAGTTTTATCTCTGGGGAACACCCCCAACTCCAGGACTGATGTCCAAATAAGGAAACGTGCATCATGTAGCAGGTGGATGTGACTCCCCTCATTGAGACCTGCTGATAGACGTAACAGTGGAGCAGAGGAGAGACACTGAGATAGTAATGTAACTGACCTGCACGCTGTTTTTTTCCCCAAAAACAAATAATTTTTAAAATATTTGTATGAAATAAATGTTCATAAAAAACCCACTATTTGTGCTTCGCCCACCCCTGTCCAGTAGTGCTATTAGATGTAATACTGAACAGTAAATACTTGAAGTGCTAATAATTTAAATGTCATTCAATTATAGTTGTAGGTAGTTACTGGTAGGGGTCAGTTGATGATTGGTTTGGTGTGAACATTAATATATGCATAGGATCGATGCCCTAAAACAATTTGAATGTAATTTTTTTAATGCTGAGAGCACTCTTCACCTTTATTAAATTAACAAGGAAGCAGAAATCACTAGAAAGAGACATCCGTGACAAAAACTACTCCACATGGCTAAAATACCAGTAGAGGTAAGAGTGTTTTTAAATTTTTGAAATTTGATGAACTGACCTTTTTGGAGCAGTGGGAGGCAGGCTTCACACTCTGACAGAGTAAAGGTGTGATCTCAGTCTGGAGGGCGTTCTGCAGGCAGAATTACTTGCACAGGCGACCGGAGCAAAGACGATTTAATGAACACTGACACTCCACCAATGGAAAATAATACATCTTTTATATCAAACACTTACTGCATCCTTAATATTCTGCTGTTTTCTTGTATTCTTTCTGTAGTACAAACAAGTATAACCCGCAACAGCGATCAATAATTCCTGAACAAAAGGTCAATCCCACCGCTTCTCATACATTAACTGGGTATTGATGAGTGTTGCTTCTTACTACTGCAGGTGAAAATCAAAGAGAAGAGCATCTATTTTTCTTTCAAAAGAATAGCATTTGAATTTCTTCCCTCACCCACGTTTGGCACCTCGACACCCTCGAGTTGGTTGAGTAAAATCCTTACTTCCATTACATCAACAGTGGGAAACACTTCATGCCAGTTCATCAGTCGAAAACTCAACTCGGTCCAACTCTGCTCTCACAGCTTTACAGGAATGTTCAAGTTGGCAATTATTTTTTTTTTTTGCAGTTCTCCTGTAAAAACAGCCAGGCTGAGTGTACAGTTTTAGCTGCTGCAGCAATACTTTTACATGCACTTACCCTGCACTGTTAATACTGCTGAAATGATAAAATTACAGGCTATATCCAAGGATCAAAACCACAAGACAACAAGCTATCACCCCCAAAGCATTCTTTGGTGGCTGACATTTCTTTTTTTTCAGCGTCTGGAGAAAAGGTGCAGTCAGAACAGAATGGGACTCCCACATCTGCACTACATGTCACAGCTGGTTTAGCTCAGTGGACGTTTCATGCTTAGCTTAGCTCCCTGTGTCCTGTCACTTCACTCAACACTCACCAAGCCGTGGGGTCAGGCTGGGACTGTCTTCCTCCTTAATGAACCAGCAGATAATGGCCTATGGGAGCCTGGGAGAGACATGACACAAATTGCCATGTCCTCTGACTGGTATTAGTGGTAATTACTGTTCGCCTTGGCAGATCAATGGGATAGCTGTGCGACACGTTGAGGCCACCCTGTGTCACACGCTAGCTTGATACCAACACTCATAAGGGGCACAATAGAAGGGAAGTCGGTTCTAAAGGGCCGGATTTACCGCCGTCACTTCCTCAGCTCATCTTTATAGTGCTCATATCTCATCCGGGTCTGACAAGCTGGGTTATTGCACAAAGACAATTAAAGGACGTTTTCACAGTTTTTCAAGTTAAAACAAAAGCCATGTGCTAAAGTGAACCCTGAAATAGGTTTTTCTTGCTGTAATCATTCCTCCTGTTCATACTGACCATTAGAAGATCCCTTCATAATGCACTTACAATGGAAGTGATGGGAGATAAAATCCACAGTCCTCCTTCTGTGCAAAAATGTATTTAAAAGTTTATCTGATTGTATTTATTTATTGGGACGGAGTACAGTTTTTAACATAAAAGATACACTGCAACGGAGTTAGCTCACACAAAGCTACACACAACAGCACATCACTTTTAATAATTAATAATGTAAACTTGTCAAATTAAAAGCAAGACTACCTGCGCTAACGAGAAGACCATAAATTAAGTTTAGACTCAGAGCTGATTGGTCTTCAATAGATTTACTTACAAGCTTCACATCAACTTTTAAATGACTGTGTGGACACACTGTGGATTTTGGCCTCCATCACTTACATTGAAAGCACATGAATGGGATCTTTTAATAGCCAGTATGAACAGGAGGAATGATTACAGCGAGACAAACCTCTTTCAGTGTTCATATGAACACCTGACTGTTGTTTTAAGACAGACTTGAAAAACTGTGAACCTGTCCTTAAAAATTCTTTTACTCTCTAGACATTCAGGCAACCTTTTCTTAAAACCCATTCAGATTTGTTGAGTTGTAGTCATACAAACACTTCTTTCTGAAGCACAGCTGCTCTGGAGGCTGCAGTAATCACAGTGGGTGAGTGAGATCTCAGTAGGTGGAGAACCAGAACTGCATTTTAATACCCCATTTACACCTGGCGATAAAACACGATCTGTATCTGGATATGTTATCTGGATAAGGAAAAACACATGTTAATGCAGGACTAAATGCACTCATTGAGATCGGATCAGCTTCACCACATTTGGAGGCGGTCAGGCTCGTATTTGCGATAGGATCTCAGCCAGGTGTGAATGCAATTTGTACAGTGTGACCACATTTATAAGAAAAAAAATCAAACCAGTAAGTTAAAAGGTCACGTAGCTCCAAACTCTGCAAAAACTACAAGTAGTAGCAGCAGCTGGAAGTCTTCCCTCGCAAAAAAAGTGATTTAGAAAAGAATGCCTATCTAATTTACAATTATTATTATTATTATTATTTAATGAGCTGTTTAATTTAAAGAAAGTTTATAATGATATAAAAAGAAGTACATCATATATATCAAAGATTACTTGTATTGATTCCAGATTAAACTTCACTCTTATTTTTATTGATTTGATTTTGTGGATTTTATTACTTCAGTTGTTTTGTCTGTGTTGTTATATCGTCTGATAGACTGAATGTTGCAGCCAGATGTTTTATAATGCGTATCTTATTTCAGGAGTTATGGTATATTGTACTGCCATAAACTGTTGTTACATCATTTTTACATAATTTTTATATTTAGTTCGCTGTTGTTATGCAAATTGGTTTGGTTAACTAATGAGCTTGAAGTGTGTGATGCATGAGTCAGCTGCATTTAACCAACCAATCACTGATCAGCATTGTCTGCTTGCCCCACTGCACCTCTTTCCCCTTGATTTTATTTGAAATGTGGTGCATGAGTAAGCACTATAGCCTCACAGCAAGAAGGTTCATGGTTCAAAGGTCAGTGGTGGTTGGGTCAACAGGCAGCCTGTCCAGTGTGAACCCCTCCTCTCGTCCACTGTCTGACATGAGCTCCTGCAAACCTGCATAAAGGACGAGCAGCTCTAGATCATAGATGGATTTGTGCTGTTTGAATGTCATATATGCTCGGTAAATAAACCACAAAAAATTACTTTTGCAGACATTATCTGTCTGGTTGTGTTAAAGGTCAGAGCAAGTCATGTTATTTATTGCTACGATGCGACTTAGATGTGACTTTTTTATTTAATGAGGTGACACTCATGCAGTTAAACTATCAAAACAAAAAGTCTTTGTACAAAGTTATACTGTTGGTATGTTTCTGTATGAAAGTTCTTCATCAAGCTGTCAAGTTATATAACTACTTGGACAATTTCTTCCCTGCACCCGTAGGTCGTCATTATAACCACGCCACCTTGACCGAGATAAGCCACCACAGGGTCCACCAGTCTGCCGGGCTGTGTTTGCACTGGAGTGTCGGGTTTGTCCACGTTTGAACGAAGGAAGGAACAGCTAATTGTGGAGGGATTTCTGTTTTTATGTGACAGACAATAACGTTCCTTGCATCTTGAATCTCCCTTCACTGCCCTGTAGGCTGGAACAAGAGTCTAAAACTGGGTGCGAGCTGCAACAGAGAGCTACCTCCACTAGCTGCAGAGGTCAGGCAGCAGGATGTAGGCGACAAAGGAGATGCAGTAGTCTGGGCGAGAGATGAGCACCTGGGTCACCTAGAGAGGATGTTATACAGGAAGAAGCTACAGAAGCAAGCTGCTGCTGCTGCTGCTGCTGCTGCGATGTTTGCTGGTGGCAGTTTGTCATCCAGGGTGACATTTAAATTTTTTGCTCTTCACAATGTATTTTTCAATTTTTTGCAGGTTGAGCTGTAGGTGGAGTACAATATTATCATAACAAATAGCAAAGACAGTTTGTAATAAAGCAGAATTGGTAATACTTCCCTGTATATCCCTTCATTTAGCATTTATGAGTAGTATACAAACATTAAAAATAGTTTATAACACCCTATAATGTAGTTCTAAGTAGATATATTTGCATTTTAAAGTGTTTATTAATGTATCAATGTGTAATGATATTTCAGGTTATTACAGCTGTTTTTTACTGTATTATCATTCGTTATCTGATAATACAACAGCCTCCAATCATGGGTGCATGCAGGGGGAATTATAGTTGTCAATAAATACATTCAGTCTGCTTATAACTACATGATGGTGTGTTATAAACCATGTATTACCAGTTTGTAGACTAATTATAAATGCTAAATAGAGAGACTAAACATCTGGATACCTTAATATTTGTGATTAAAGTGTACGCATGTATGACAATCAGGTAATGTGTAATGGCTTTTCCTCTTCTCTGTTGAGTAATGTGAACTGCCTGCCCTACATCCTCAACAACCACTGTCATACAAGTCAAATTAATATTTTGCCTCACAACCGTCATGTCCTCTTTGATCTCCACTACTGTTCTTTTTTTTTTTTTTCTGACCCTGCTCCCTCATCAGCCTGCCAATTCTTCCCAAAGAAACCGTGGGCTGATGTCACCCTCTGTTGCTGCTGTCAGGAAGCGGAGCATCGCTCCCTTCACCTCTGCAGCTGAGGGATGAACCCTTGATTAATGGCCACGGCTTTGCTCCCATGGCTTTTTAATTAAAGCGCCCGGATAGAAACAGAGACATACACACGTACACATGAATGTAAACCTACACACAGACACACACACAGCCTGTGGCACCACACAAGGGTAAGAAGAATGGGATTTAATTGAGAGAGTGTAATTTAAGGGGGGGGGAAATACAAATGGAAGCTCCTTTATGGTGTGACAACATTGGCCTATGACCCCATTCTTGTCTTAGTCATCTCATCCCACTGTGTGAGAATGCAGTTGGTTAGTTAATTAAAGAAAAATAAATCTAAATGGAGATTACACAGGGAGGTGCGAATTCAGGGTGCATTTTAAGACCGTGTAGAGGTCAAAGACGTGACTTTCTAGAAATTGAAAATATCCTCGTGTCCTCTAATTGTCATTATACAGAACGGTGAAAAACACTACGGCAACATGAATACATAAAAAGCATTGTGGGTTTGGGAGGCGGCAGGTGGAACTACTTGTTCTTGCTATAATGGTAAATTCAGCATATGTACATTATTTTCCACAATAAAATAATTGTTATACTCACTGCTCTGTTGCTCTTATAAAAACAACGCTTTCATTAACTAAGTATTTCCCATCACTTCTTTAACATTTTTTTTTTTTTATCGCTGTTGAGCTACTACCAATGACACTCAACACTTCTTGCATATGTCACAGATTAAAAGCCCACCGAGAGGATTCTGCCTCTTGGAACATCTGGAAGATCGTTGAACTGTTGAGTTTTATTGACGCATTTTAAGCCTTTGACATATTAAAAAAAACAAATTACAATTTTAAATCCAGCAGCTCAAAGGGTATAATCGCTCTCTCTCCTGGTGGGCTATTAATTTGAAACATATACAGGAAGTGTTGAGAAAATAAATCATGAAAGAGAATTTATTGGATGTAATTAGACAATGAAAACAGCGTTTGAGCAGCAGAGGAATGACTGTGGTTATGTGATGGGAGCAGGTTTGAGGAAATTTGGAAACAACAAGTAAACATGGAGGAGGCTTTTTGTGAAATATATAATATATGATAAAATATACTTACCGTATTGGCCCAAATATAAAACAACCCCCCACTTTTTCCAACACCTGTCTTTGGAAAATGACTTTTTGAAGATACAACACACTTTCACACTTGTTCTGTTGGGAAAGTTTCCATAAGATACTATTTATCTAAAGAGAGTCCTCATCCTGGAAGCCTTTTTCTATCATAAAAGTGAAATACTTCCATTAAAGCAGAACGTAGATCGCATATTTGTGTATCTTGTCTATCAGTCACACTCTCACACTCACACTCTCTCCTCAGGCTCTTGGAAGTGTTGAAAGTATTCTTTCAACACTTCCAACACTTGTCTCCCGACAGATACCATTCTTCAGACAGTCTTTTTGAGCTCCTTATCATCTATGACAGCAGTAAATCTTGGCTGCCTGACAGATCAGTCCGCAATCAGTTTCTGCAGCAAAGTCACTCGTCATGAATTTATAACACGTTACACAAGCCTTAAGAAATGTTACAAGCTCCTGGAGGTTAAACTGAGCTAACCAAACACTTTAAGAACTGACTGATTCTAACAGATATAGTATGAACGGGCTTGTAGACACTTGCTAGCCTAGCAACATTAAGGCTACGGTTCATCACCATGTTTCAAATGAAGGCCTGGTTCTCTCTGTAGTTGCTTATTTTCTGAGAATTTACCTTGTGTGCAGCTTTCTCTTTGAGCCAAGAAAGTCTACTCTTAGTCCCGCCATCCTGTCTCCTCATTCATTCAAGTTGTCATCTCAAACACCTGTCAGTCATCTTGATGAGCTACCTCGATACAGAGGCTGAGTTAGCCTGCATCTGTAAATTATTTTAATGAGAAAAAGTTGCACAACATAACGTCTTTTTGCTCATGTGAAAAGGAAAACAAAATACTGTGAACATGCCATGCAGAGGCCCAGATTAAACAAGCCACCTCTTGCAGACCGTAAGGCACAGACGGGAAGGCCTGGCAGTGCCAGTTTGATCTTATTTCATTCAATTTGGTCAGCAAACACTTTTTTTTTATGTGCTTTTAAGAAACTGGCTCAACATGTGTGTAACTGAGAAACAAGGAAGAGAGAGAGAGAGAGAGAGGGAGACGCACACAGCGAGAGACTGATGTCACCCTTTACGTGGGCCATTCTCCTCCAGTGATTCGGATTAAAGGCTTTATTGGCACTGCTCGGTAGAGGTTTCATTGTGTTTGGTGTAATTGGCATAAACCAGTTCTCCTCTGAGACACATTATTATTTTAAACAGTGTAGTGAGGTTTATGTAGCGACAAGGGACAAGAAGCCAAGATAGGTTTTGCATAAGTACAACATGTTTTCTGGAAATGATTTACTGTATATAATTTTTCTGTATATATATATAAAACTATAGAAATTCACTTGAATAAACCTTTGCCTCTACAAACAATGTCATGAGTAGAGCAGAGATAGTTTTTTACTATAGTTTAATTGAGTACTTTAAAGGAATAGTTAAACATTTCGGTCAATAAGAAAATGAGCTCATTTGCTTTGTTGATTTCAATCTTATGTCTGTGCATTAAGAGCACTTTAGCCTTTACTGCATTAGCTCAGGATTGTTTTGAAGCATTTAACACTGAGGACATTGTTCCTAAAATGTCCTGTTTGCTGCATTGTTTTGCTAATTCAAGTAACAAAAGCAGGTGTTTTAAAAAGACAGAAGAGGAAGAATGCAGCAGAGTCACTATGACTGAACAGCCGACTAACATCACAAGTAGGGCCGCAACATCAAAACTTTAACACAAATGAAATGAGGGAGACATACTTCTACATATTTCCTCTGTCCTGTAACAACAGTCTCTCAGTCAAACCTGTTGAGGAAGTGGGAGGAATTGTTGTGGGATTTGGGGTAATGGTGGCTAAAAAACAAAGTATCGAGAGTCGCTAGCATGTGTCAGGCTGGTCGGTCGGTAAAATAAGAGAGGTGATTGGATTGTGTGGCGGCACAGCTTGTACCAATTTCCTGAGTTAATGGGAAATTTCTCTTTCCTGCCTTGTCGTGTTTCCTCGAGGCTCTGGCAGACGTCAACCGTCGTCGTGGCCGGGCCGGCACAGGGGTCTTTGGAGGTAAACAACAACCCCATCCTGTTCTCGGCCACCTTGCCGGTGTCCCTAAATATCTCAGCAAACAAGTGTTGTTTTTTTCCAGAGGTGTGGCGTCAGGATGGAGCGGAATTGGAGTCGACTCTTTCTGAAGAGCTACAAGGCCGGACGGAGCTGCAAGGCCGAACGGTTTGTTTGTTAGCGTGACGGGACAAACATGGCTGTCTGTCCGTCCTCCTCTTCTTGAGATGGAGCCAACACCATCAGCCTTCACCACACCCCCCCCCCAAAAATCAACAACAGCTCATACAGTAGAGAAACACATTCTGGCAACGAGTTATCGCAGAGCCTAGTCGAGCGTGAGTTACGGTGCGATCCCAGAGAGGATTTTCAAACTTTCATCCGCTTTCTGTGTCTCTCTTTTCTTTTGACATCTGTTGGGATGTGTGTCTCTCTCTCTCCGAGGACGTTGGATTGCAGCGTTCGCCGAAGCACAATGGCATGATCAAACAAACGCTATGCGATTCTTAATGAATGCAGATAAAGCCACAAATGAGACAGATGGGTTCGGATATACAGCGCGGTGATGTCTCTTTCGAACAAACACGTTATCCTGGTAATGATGTTTTATCATTGATATATATTTTTTTTTTGATTGCTGACAAACAAACAAAAGCATTTTCTGCCTGTAACTTTAACTTTCAGAACTCTCCTGTTATTTTTGGCTCATTTCTGTAGCTATTTTTCTTCACATCTCCACGTCCCTGCATTTTTCCCACTGTGACCTTTTAAGGTCTTTTTTAAAGTGGAGGTAGGAGAAGGCATGCCTGCAGCCTCATATTATTGGATGAGGCAGCTGACAAATGTGGCAGTGTTCACGCCTGAGCTTCTATTAATCTCCCAAACGAGGCAAGGCCTAATGGGAAGAGGACTTAAGAGAGGACACAGCCGCTTTCTGCTCTTCCTCCAGGACACGGGCAGAGAGTAATGTCCTATTGCAATCAGATTACTCCTTTCTCCCTCGGACTATTTCCTGACACCAGCAACGACACTCCCCCTCCGATTTATTTCACTGACCACTGTTAATTCCCACTTGTGGTTATCCATCTTTTCTCTTTTTTTTTTTTAGCAGAATTTAATCTTTTCCATTTTTTACAATTCATTTCTCTTTTTCCTGTACTCAGATTACAATGGGGTCCATGCACTGCATACCCATCGTATTATATTATAAGGTCATCTAATATGGGTGGTCAAATATATTGTGTTAAACAGCATCTCATCTAAAAATGTAAACCCGGAGTCCTTACATCAGGTTTTCTCCACCGAAATCAAAGGGCTCAGGACTCTGACTGCAGGTAACATGCACTAACACCTAACAGAGTGCTGAGAAGGGATCCATCAAGGTTACTCTTCTCACCTTGTTGCTACGGTTACTCTACCTCGCAGGGAGCATCCCTAGTCACTAGTACAGACCTTACAAACAAAGGCTCAGCCGCTGTGACCAGAGCCAACGCTGCTCTCTTACCACACGGCAGCTTAATGCTTCCCTAAATGTAATTACAAGCCTTTTTTTTTTGAGTTAAATACTAATGTCAGCATGCTAATATGCTTTTTAGGTATTTGATCATAAGCAAAAGTGTTGGACAAATTTAAATTTTTTTGTCTGCAGATATTGCCGAGATCAAATTGTAGAGAAACTATATGATCATGTAATGTAAGTAGTAAAGGCCTACCACTGCCTTCACACTCCGTCCATTAGTTGTGAAGGAAGTGGTGACGTAGCATCAACATTAACTTTACTCATCGATGTTTGGTCAATGCAGCAAATGAGCAGATGTATTTAATGCAGGTTGGTCACATCTGGTCAATCAGCTAAATAAGGTCAGTATTGGCACACAATCTGCAACTCTACCTCAAGAAATGTTGTGTGTCTCATACATGTGTTACATGTATGAGACAAGTTGCAATTTCATAAACTTTGCACGAGCCTAAAGAAAGAATGTTTGTGAATAATACAGCTTTACCTTTCCTTACACATACAGTAGAGGAATTATTATATTCATTCCCACACACACAGAGGTTTACACAGTTTAAATTTAGGGAATAAAAAGCACCTGATTGGCTGGGTATTAGAATATACAGTATATATCCGGGGACAAAAAGTTGGATCATGCATCCCTACTTTGCATGAAAGTCTCGGACATGGATAGGTAAATGTATTTTCGCTCAAACCCTGAGAGCGAAAGATGAATAATTTGGATCACATTAAATATACTGTTTGATTCTGTATCATGACTGGTACACATGAGTGCAGCGCTATGCGGTGCAGACCAGTCTTGAATGTATAATATTCACATTGCATCATGCTCTTACTCTCCCTCCCTCTCTCTCTTTCCAGCCAACTGTCATATCTAAGAAATGCCAAACAGTAAAAACTAAACCAGGAAATTAATAAATTGGGTTTTTTATACTGACCACCACTGTTACAACCTCCCGTGATATAACCCAAATACAGCTCCCACTCATAATGCACTCTCCCTTCAGTCCATGTTGCTACATCAGCTACCGTGGGAGTACATGTGATCTCATCAACCAGTAGAAGAAGAAGGAGTAAGCTCAACCGAAACCTTGAGAGTGTGTGTGAGAGAGGAGGGTGGTTGCTGTCCATCCATATGGCTTCCAGAGGGAAATGCAATAACAGTGTTTCAGCAATATAGACCAAGAAAAAGCCTCCAAGTCAGCGACTCCTGACTCCCAGGTCTGATGAGGACTTCAATATCAGTCCACCGCCCCTGCTTGCACCTGCACACCTCTTTCTGTCTCATTAAAGCTGAGCTGATGCAACCACACAGAAACAAAATCTCCCCGTTCGATCGCGTCAGGCCGAGTATAGGAAGCGGAATAGGATGTACAAATCTGCACTTGATTGATGGAGAACGCCAGAGACTCTCTATACGAGGTTTGATCTTTCATATCCTGGGTACATGAGGGTTGAACGGCTGTAGTGCATTCCACTTTTAAAACTTTTGTCGCTGGAGTTTAACCTCACAGAGGCCAATTTTTAGTAAATGTCAGGACAGACATGCACTGCAGCGAAGAGAGGATGACTGAAGGCTGAAGAGAGAGTGCAGAGAGAGAATGTGACTGTGACATTTGCTGACACGCAGGGGACGGAGTGAAACTTCTGTGTGAGCCCACAGCCAGAGAGAGTTTCTTAACCTTCCACCTCGGCCTTGATATCCTGAAGGAGCGGTCATGTCGGAGTGATGAGAACATGTCTCTTTAATTAAAGGTCAAGTTAAGTCTGACCTGGAGACTTACAGCTATAAAACAGCTTATTCTTTTCATACAAAAAAAAGATTTCACTGGTTTTCTTTTCTTTAAAAATGTCAAACTGTTGCAATTCTTACCTCCTTGCTCAAGGTATGTTTGGCATATTATTGGATCTAGCTGCAAGGACAAGCTGCCACAAGCACATGTGCATACCAGAACACCAGATATAACACCAGATATCCATATATTTCAGCCCAAATATGCGTATAACAATGGCAGACAATGCAACAAGCCCTCATACAAACAGATTAGTTTAAATATGATACTGAAACTAACTGAAATAAACAACATTGCCAGTTTACTGAGAGGTTTTTTTTCAATTTTAAAACCTTTATTGTCACATTTTAGTGCAGCAGCTACATTCTACATTTCAGTAGTTGTTGTAAACAGCTGCCTCAGGGTCTTTCTGCGTGTCTCCGGCTATAAGATTCTCTCCTCTTAATATCTCTGTGACTGTCACATCAATTGACTGCCTCTCATATTAGTCACGGAGCGCTTTGCTGTAGCAAGACATTTTTTTTTTTTTTTTTTTTTTAGCATCTAACTTAATGTCAGACTATATTTCTCATTTCTGTCACGGTACAGCGCCGCTCTGATGATGAGTCATTGTTTTAGGTATACTAATACAACTGCCGGCTCTCTAAATTTATCTTTTTTTGTTGATTTCTGACAGGAACGTAAAGGTCTGCGGGATGAAATTCTTCCTCTTGTTCTTATATTTTTTAATGAAACTTGCCCACAAACAAAGGGGAACAGGTCGCCTTATGTGGGAATTTTAGAGGTGTCAATTACACTAATGATGAAATCTCACAAACAGACACTTCCTCGTGAACAGGTGACATTCATCAGGCTGAAACGAGCCATTTATGACACATTTGATGAGAACAGTTAAGAGAATCTGCTTAATACGCCTTGCAAAACAAAGTACGTACATGTTGCATGAGGTCTATTCTCAGTCATTAGATGCATTTTTGTGTCATGAAACAGTGAAATTCCTGCACATATGTAACAACCAAGTATCTGTGCAATGACGCAACAACTAGATTAACTTATAGAACGACACAGGCTGTTTCCACCATCGCCTCTGTTGCTTTATTCTGTTGTTTTATGCTTTACATCCAGTTAATCACGGATATGGATATGAATATGCATCCATCCTCAATAAATCCACCATTGTAAATATTGTGAGACATAATGAAATGAAACACTTTCCATAATAAACCTTATATATATGACATGGCAGAAAAAAAAAATATTTTGATAAATCTCAAAAAGAAATGTATTTTGGACTTCAAATAAATTGTACCGGCATCTGTGATGAAGTTGCGGCGGAGGAGTTTTGGGAGGATGGCCATTTGGCTTCAGTCCAAATGATTTCACTGTATAAACAAACTGACACAATCAGTGTGTAGGAAGTGTAGAAAAGCACAGAGAGTCAGTTACCATCAGGTCCTGGTGCCATGTCGAAGGTTTAAACGATTTATCAAGATAGTTTATCTACTGGAAATATGATAATGTTGGTACACCATTAATCTAACGTTTTATAACCTCTTAAGACTTATGACGTTTTTATTGGTGGGATTTTTTATTTCTAACAAACAGCCAGATAATCAGTCAAGTTCATGCTAGTGAAAATATCTATTTTAGCTGGTTAGCACATGACAATGAATTGAAAATGAATCCAGTAAATGCATGAACATGAAATAGAATTGACTTGTGAAATGGAATATGTACATGTTAACTTCATCTCTGTGTGTTTATTCTCTCTCTGCACCAGACTTCAAACAGATTTTGAATTCTTTCCAGACACTCGGGCCACCGGTGACCCATTTCATATGCGTCCTGGAGTGTCACAGTCGAGGCCATGCAATGCAGCGTATAACCTGGTTTCTCTCTACGATTCGCTGCCAATTCTCCCTCTCGTTCACCAGGTGTCAGCTCTCCTGTTCACCACACGCTTAGACTCTACCCCTCTACCTCTACTGACCACTCTGACACACGAACACGAGGAAAAGATGACATTTTTTTCAAAGGCTGTATTCAAATAAGAGCTAGAAAAATAATCCTTCTCGGCACAGGAGCAGCCATATCAGAGCATTTCATTTAGAGAGGTCACTATAGTGTGAAATAGTCCAGATGTTGTCCTGACTGTCTCTGTTTATAGGAGGGCAGATATGGCGGTCTATGTTCTGTGGCAAGATTGATGTGGAAAGTTTCATGATGACAGGAGATGCAGGTTGTTGTTTTCTGGTCAAATTGCATTTGCCACCGAGATGTCATCAGTGAGAGATGAGGTGCAGCGACCTCAGGGTGATGATTAGAAAACATCATTATATCCCAGCTGTGGGACACTAACTATATATGACTTCTGGTGATTCATTCCGTCGCCATAGTGCGTAACCTTTTCCTGTATTATCTTCTCTGTAGCCACAGAACAAGGTGTCATCCGCGTGGAGAAAATCTGTTTTGCCGATTCCGCCGTCCGCCGGTCCTCAACTTCAGCTTTGATCAAGCGTCGGGGCCGCTGATGGGAGCAAAGTGCTGCAACCGGAGCCTCTGCCCGTGCAGACGCTGGAATATCTGTCAGACAGCGAAATGATTTGTTATGCAAACCATTATTCATATCTGACAACATGCGGAGTGGCTACTTTGGTATTAATGGCCCCTCATACTGGAAGGCTCTTATTGATGTTGACAGCCACACCTTGTGATTACCATGCTCATCGTGCAGGACTGTGACGTGACTTATAAACGGAAGAGTGATGGGAATTTAATGTGCTTGCGTGCGTGTGTTTGTCACACGTGCTACATGTACGCTTGCACGTGTGAAAAGGTTGATGTACTTGGGATATTTCCTCAGAGGTAATTCTTTTTTTCTTTTTTTTTGCTCTTATAATTCAGACCATATTTTCATTTTAAGTTTCTGTCTGTCATTTGATTAAATTCATTTCAGATGCATCTGTGTACTCGAGAGCAACACATGGCCGCTTTGTCAGATGCAATCGGTTAGACTTAACAACTTGTATTCATTCTGTTGTATTGGAGAAAATACAGTGCGACAACCTCCCGCCTCAAGACACAACCAAGAACATATATAGTATATGGACACATATTCGGATGACTAAACTTATAATGTATACTTTATACCTTTATTCTCTATACCTAACCATATCCTACATATCTATTAGTAGCCCTAACCCTGACTTAAAGGATAAGTCTGTTGATATTCTATGTTTTTCTTACTGTAAACTGATCCCATTAATAAAGATCCAAATCAACTATGAACTGATGCTACTAACCAGTATTGTCCCTTATTCCTCTGAGCCATAGAGCTCCATTGTTTCCCACACACCACACCGTTGCACTGGATGACATCTTCATTTATTACCATGAACACACACAACAGCTCAGTTCCCAGTTATCAGTGTGTCCTGGGACAGTTTAAGCCAGGTCCAAATTATATTCACTCTCCAGTAATTGTATTCGGTCGGGTTGAGTCTTGTTGTGTTGCTGCTTGTCTCTCGTATGTGTGTCAATATGTCTAATAACATCTATGTCTGTTCTAAGAGAAGCAATCACATTGAATCACACCTGAGATCAGGCATATGGGTCTCTCCTATTAATGATTCTTATTAGCCTTGGTATGTAGGATTTTGGTGTTAATTATCTTGGTTGGTGGTATTTTTGTTTGTTTGTTTTTTTGCCATCTGTAACTGCAAAAAACATGGCGCAGATGACACGTCATGTCAAGATACGATACAGCTTTGGTAGCAGCTTTTCTTAAACAAAAGCTGTAAAAATCCCATTAAGTTCAGAGATACACAAGAGAACACACACACACACACGCACACACACATTATCTGTGTACACACTCTCATTCCAGTGTAGATGGATAAACCTCTAAATTGCGTACTGTATGTAATCCCCTCCTGTATGTGATACTGTCACCTTTAGGAAACAAATTAAACAGCCAGATATAAAAACTCTAGCAGGGGTTTTGCTGATGGTGAAATCATGAGGTTAGCATGCAAGTTATGCAAACAAGCCCGTACTGTGTGAAACAGCCCAGTGGCTTCCTCTCTTTGTGATTTCAGTTTCTGAAAGGAGAGATACAGTATAGCCTCCCTCTTTCACTTAATCTTTTTTCTCTTCTCCCTCCAGGTGAGTGTGCAGGGCTAGAAACAGGAGCGAAAAATCATTCTTTTTTGGGTTTTTTTTTTTTCTCTCTCTCTCTGCCCAACCAAGGTCAGTCAAAGCAGTCTGCAGAGCTTTAAACAAATTAATCCGTTACCTCTGGGGTTCCGGTACCATCTATCTGAGCTGTAATGTGATAAGGGGACAGGGTGGAGAACAGGGAACCAGCAGGTGCTCAGCGCGGCTAACACACACACTCATTTCATCACCTGACACCGTTCCTTTTTCCCCATTACACCTACACCTCGACTGCCTCCAAGGTGACTACGCTGCAGTTACAGGAAAATGGGAAATAGCTTATTCTTCCCGGTTATCAAAAACCGCTCCAAAATAAGCAGATCTCCTGCAAATCCCTGTAGCTGATGTGCACTAGCGCTGCATTAGTACTGATACACCTACGGCTGCCTGAATCTCCCTCAAGGTGTGCGGATCTGAGGATAAAGCGGAGCTGGGTCAGAGTGGAAATCCTTCACTTACATGCAAACCCGTAGTGGGTGAGCTTTCTGTGGTGAGTATAGATTACGGCTGTTTCATATCTGAAGATGGAGGCATAAATGAGGCAGGATGAGGGGGGGTGGTTTGTTATATATATATATATATATATATATATATATATGTACGACTGGGTATGTGGTGATTCTGAGCAGACAGTCATCTGGTATTGTGACGGAGTGGGGGGGGAAAGAGAGCAAAAAAGAAAATGAAAGCTCAGCAGAAGGAGGGAGTGAATAGGGTGATGTATGGCCGTCTCAATGCCCTTATGACATTTCCATCAACCTATAAAGACTTAATGGAGGATGCATTGTCACACATGAAATGGAAGGAGAGGATGAGGCAGGGAGGAGAGGCAGAGAAAGCCTCTAGAAAAAAAATGCAAAAAGACGGAGACTAAATGAAAGAAAGAAAAAAAAGAAGGGGGGGGGGGGGGGGGTCAGGAAGGGAAGGCATTTAACAGGATAGAAAAGCATATTGTCAGGTGCTGGGGAATAGCATGTCATCTGTAAAAAGGCAACTCCGAGAGAAGGGGTGATATCACTCCTCACCTCCCCTTTCCTTCCCCACACCCCCCCCCCCCCTATCTTCCTCCTCACACCCATCCCAGAATTAACTGACGTGTCTGCGCGGAGACAGATCGCTGTCCGCCGAGTGACGACGAAGTCTAGTGCATTTCACGCTTCCTGCCATCGCCGCTCATCAGCTGTAGGACAAACATGAAGCGGAGCAGGCTGCGGGGATGTCACCGAACCCCCCCCCCCCCCCGCCATACTGATGGATGGCAGACAGCTCGAGGGAGCGTCACTCTTGCTCACTCATGTCTGCTGAGTCTGCGACAATCCCCTCAGAGGTTTATCATTCTTTTTTTTTTTGTGTGCTTTTTGTAAAGATTAGCATATGGGAACAAGAAGCTAAGCTCATATTGACAATTTACAGATTGAGGGGCTGCGAATTTGTGTTGTTTTTTTTTTTGCGTGTGAAAATGAAAGCGTGGCGAGATGTGAAATGAAATTCACTTCTCCGCACGCCAGATGGGACGATTCATCTTTCTGGGTTTGAAGTGACAAAATCAAAACCCCTAATGAGGAAACTAGATCTGCATGTACAAATTGACTCAAAAGATATTTCACAGCGAGAACGAATGAAGGAGTATGTTTTAGTGTCAGTCTCGTGTTCCGTTCACTTTTTGTCACAAGCTCTTTTGTCTATGAAACGTACGGCGCCCTGTTGTGTGTGTGCGTTGTGTGCTGTTATACTCGCGGCGGTTGTTCGCCCTCATCTATACGGTTCAGACATATGCTGACACATCTCTGCACATCACGCCGTCTCGGTCTCGGGAAGTGATAATGAGAGCAGTAAGACTCTGAGGAATGGAGATGTTGTCGGTGTTGGAGGAGTGACATATTGAACGTAAAGAGGTATGGGATATTCAGGGCCTTGGAGTCATAAAACAACACTGTGGAAGCCATCATTGTCCTCTCCAAGTCACTGTAGGCATAAATCTCTCGCCTCCGGGGTTTGGATGAGATGTCACCTGTAAAAATGCAATGTCAAAACAATGTCATTTTCAGCGGTTCCTGCAAAACTTTCCATCTGCATACACAAGGGAGCAGATGTAAAAGGAGTAAACAATGCTGAATGACAAGTTTAACACCAGGTTTTTTTTCTTTCTTTTTTGCACTTTATGTCGCCTTGCTAATTGATATTCTGCAAGGCAAACAGTTTTTCCTCTCACTGAAACATTAAGTTAACTTAGTTGAACAACATCAGTTCCTCTTTATTCAACCCTGTCTCCTAAAAATACATTTATATACTGCTGATCTGAAATTATATTCGGAGAGAAACATATCGACACCTGGATTTTCAATAAGAACATTGTTGCAACAGTGTTTGTTTTTTTAAATTGAACAACTAAAGCATGATTAGCAATTTCATGGTTATTTTAAGGCGACTCAGAATACTCAAAGCTGCTCTATAATCAATATTTCACCACATGTAATGTGAAAAGCGCTTTTCAGCAGCAGCAGGCAGCTGTTTCCTGTGAAAAAGCTCTGATAAACCCACTGTGCACTACAACAGGACACAAGTGAGAATTTAACAACTAAAGGAGCCGAAATTTGTTGGAGATTAAAAGAGAGCTAAAAGGAAAGTGATTTATATACATCAGATGAATTGAAACATGACTCCACATGAATGTTAATGCGGCTCCATGTGCGTTTGCTCGCTGCTTGTCCGACCAACTAGCCATTATTTATTTAACCAAACCACTAGCCCACTAACCTCACCTTAAAGGGCCAGTGTGTAGAATTTAGTGGTATGTAATGGAAAGGACTTGGCAGAAATTGAATATAATATTAATGAGTGTGTCTTAATTAGCGTATAATCACCTGAAAATAAGAATCATGTTTTCGTTACCTTAGAATGAGCCCTTTATATCTACACAGGGAGCAGGTCCTCTTCCATGGAGGCCGCCATGTTGCACCACCATGTTTCTACAGTAGCCCAGAACGGACAAACCAAACACCAGCTCTAGAGAGGGCCTTCACATTTTTTGTGAGTTTCTGGCCACTGTAGGTTTTCCTACACACTGGTCCGTTAACAAAACCTGTCTTCAGTTTCAAGGTTCTGTGTTTTGTACGACCTGTGTCCTCTTCCTTAGATTGGAAAATATGTTGCTGGTGAAAATAATTAATGTTGGGAAGCTACTTTAAAACTGTAGCTCATGAAGCTACAGGCTGTTCTTCATTGGAAGAGGCTAAGCTACGCTACAACTCAGAAAGCTACTTAGCTATTGGGAACTGGCAGCGCCGCAAATCCCAAACACTGCACATGATCCACACAGCAAATATGTTTCCCCCCCAAAAAGTATTATATAAAACAATTAAGTAGTATAATTTCTATGAGACAGGTTTGCTTTATTATCCTGTAAAAGTAGACAACAAAGGGAAAAATCAAACAGGCTTCCACGATATAAAAGGCTAAATTAATTCTGCTGAGTTCCATGTCTCATTTCTAATTATCACTGCATTAGCAATGATAAAGTACACATGGCAGCCTCACTGTGCAGGTGTGACCTCCATCCGACTTGTCTTTGTGTAATTACCTCCACCATACAAAAGAGCTGTTCATGTGTTCTTGCATTATTTCATCACCATTCTTCTTTACTGGTCTTGGCAAAAACTCAACTGGAAACTGCGGGAGAAAGGTGCCAAAAGGGGGTGAAGCAGGGCAGGTGCTTGTTTCAACACAAATAGCATATGGACATGCTGAATAAAGACAAAGAACGCATAATTTCTCCAGTGTGAACTTCCAGCACATCTGTTGATGCACCGAGTAGAGCTATGCAGTGCTGATGCTGCCTTCTGATTAGATCCCTGCAGGAAACAAGCGTCTCTGAGATTCTGTCTGGCATGTGGTCTCGAGCTTCATTATTTAGCAGGAAAAGAAAAAAAAAACAAAAAAAGTTGAATCAGCATGCTTTCACACCAGAAACAGCAGATAATGGTGAGAGTGAAACCTACAATCAGATAAAAAAAAAAGACCAGGGCAATGAGGTTTAGGAACTGCAATGATCAGAAACTAAAAAAAAAAGCTTGAATATATTTGTGACTGGAAAAGTGGTAGAATTTGTGGTTGATTCTAGCAGCGGTGTGGTCTCGTGTGTCAAGATATGTTTGATATATCCTGTCGTTTAAAGTTCTCTCCCTTAATCTACCCCTCTAAAAACATACAAAATACCTTCTCACTGTTCTATCAAGTGGTACAAGATTTTGTCAGCGTCTATGTCTCCATTTCTCTTTGTGTTAAAGGCTTGATTTCATTCGCTGGTTTTCAAAGCAATCAATTGGAGCAGCCACAACTCACAGTAGAGTTCAGCTCTCTGTCTGTGGCTACAGTTAACTGTAATTACACAATTTCGTATTTGACCACCTTATCAGCAGTCAGTACTTTAATCTCCAAACCAATAGTTATGTGGCTCCTATAGTTTTACTGTCCATCAACCTGAAACTGGCCACAAAACCAACATTAGAGTATGATTTGTTAGGTTTTCTATTATTTATGACACATAAAAGTTTTAAATCATCCTGTTTGAGAAGCTGCAACCAGCTAACGTTTGGCGTTTTTACTTAAAAAAAAATACTAAAACGATTATTTGATGATCAAAATGGTTTCTGTTAATTGATTAATTGGCTAATCATCTGACCACTTGTGTTTTAACCCAGTTAAACATGATGGTCAAAGCTACAAGAGTAGTAAACTAGGATTTTCCTTTTAAATAAAGAGCTAATTCATTAACTGCAGGACTGAATATGTGCTTATTTTCAGCTTTGCCAGAATCCTATGATGTCGTAATCCTCCGATCCTCCTCCATGCCAGGTACACAGTGTCTCTTCTTTACATTTATCGAGTAAAGGTGATGACACAGTGGTGCTGGGCGCATGTTCTGCACACACGGTTACACAGCAGAATGTTGTTTCTCCAACCAAGACCCCTTATCTGATTCATTTAGACACATAACATGAGCCCTCTCCCTCACCTGCTTCCACTTCAGAGTCCATTTAGTGACAGATGCTGCTTACATTGAACATCATTACTATTTTTTTTTTCATTTTTTCCCTCCAAAGTAGCTGTTAGCAGCTGTTGCTATTGGAAACCATGTACACTGAAACTGCTGAGGGATGAAGGATAAGTAAAGAGGGAATGTGTGCGTGTGTGTGATTTAATAGATAGGGGGCCTCATGAAGGTCTAGATGTTTTATTTTATTTGAAGGATTTTAATTGAATAAATGCCAGAAATAATCAAATATAATCATAATCTATAGTAGTTTGATGGATCGATGAATTAATAGAAAAATAAAAAAATATATATTCTACTGTTTCACCCTCTGAGCTCCACAGAAAAGTGTGTGAAATGTTAATGGGGGGAGAAAAAAAAAGTAAAAGTTGCTGATTCGTAGAAACCATGTGACATTTACAAAGCACAACTCGTGCCCTCTGCTTCATTACAGAGTCATATTTTGCATGCATGACCAGCTGTATGTGATATGAATCTATGATGAAGTGTTCGGGGATGTCAGCCCTTTTTCCTCGCATTTAGATAAACCAGCACGGCCTGAAATAAAATCAGCACCCATGCCTTTGGACTGTCTCCTCGTGAAGGAATAATAATAAAGCAGAGAGAAAAGAAAAGAAAGAAAAGAAACAAAAGAAAAGAGGACCGAAAACTGAATTCTAATTAGATTACATTGGAAAACAGTGCTGGTAATGAGCAAAAAAAGGCAGCGGACTGAGTGCAAGAAGCATGTTAACACACACACACACAGGACAAATATTCACACACAGATTGGTAAGCGCCCCCTACTTAACACTACATACAATTTGCACATTTTAGAGCTGGTATGCCAAGCATAAGCATTTAATATGAATTGGAAAGATGGAAAGTTTCAAAAGCACCCTTCTCGTGTATTTCCAGCACTTTCCAGCAAGGTTATTAGTACCAAGGATCTTCAGAGCAAACTGATTCTCCAGTTTTATCGTCGTGACACCCAACCAACAGGTGCTCATTGTCATTATCCTTCCACAACCACAGACCGTCCATGTGTAGCAAAAGTGTGTTGCTCCAAATCCAGCTTATTTTTCTTCTCGCTCAGAGTGACACTGATAATGGCTGTGGTTGGTCGTATATTTACTATGGCACGTTGAATTTCCCTTATTTCCCAAGATTCTCTCTCAAGTTACTTCAAATGCAGAATCATGAAGTAACTGAAAGCAAGACCACAACCAGAAAACTAATATCTCCTACTGAGGTGAGTGTGTTTACTTCTAATAAGACCATTAATATGTTTATCTGTGACATTCTTTGATCAGCTAATCTATTCAACTGTGTACTGGTAAATATAATAATCTGCAGCCCACCTCACTCTTTAGCATTTTAATACTTATATTACATATATTTATGAGTGATTCTTCAATTCGGGGCACTTTTGACTTTTGGAATTTTGAAAAAATAATGTTCTTTAATCTCTGTTTTTTCTATTTCAAAAGGTTTATCAATTGGTCTGGAACAAAGATCTTAGCATAGCTTTGATTGTACTTCACGATAATTTTGATATTATGATGCTTTTTTCAAAGTTGTCACAGCAAAATGTCATTACCATCACAAAAACAAAACAGTGATTTTAATACAAAACGATTTGACAAGCAAAGTTTTCACAATCATTCCAGTAAGTACAAAACATGCTCTTTAAGAACTATGTTCTAAATATTTGTAAGTACATTTAAAATACATTTTAACATGTTCTCACTAACTTTTTAATATATTGCCTTGTCTCAACAATGAAATATTGCGTAATAATCAGAATAATTGAATTGCAATGTATATTTTTTCAGAAAATGGAAATTTAGACTTTTAAACATTACCACAATGATTGAGGTAAAACCCAAGTTAACAAAAAAGTAACATTTTCTATAAAATAATGTATTGTGACGGTCATGACAATGTATTCCGGTAATGACAACATGTTTTGGTAATGACATAAAAATTAACACTGGTGTTTTTTGTTGTTTTTACAACTAATGAAAGATAAAGAAAATACTACTTTTTAAAAAGAACACCTTTTGAACACTTAATCTTCCATTAAATTGAATCACTTGGTAAACTACCACAGCATTGCTTATGTAATATCTTCTTTAGGCCGGCTGGCTCATTTCTGACATAAAAAAGGATCAAACAAGAGAATTGGCATGCTCAACTCAAATGTCCCATATGATGGGTGCCAATCCAAAAATGATAAAATAGAAAATAAAGTTTTCAGCACTCTCAAATAAGTGTGTAGCATTTTAATTCATGCACAGCAACAGTGGTGTGACCCCATATTAAACAACAGTCAGGGACCTGCCGGTGATTATCAACCAGCTTATACAAATTATCAGAACAATGTCATTGAAAGACAAATACTAGTAAGAAATACAGTATAGTAAGAAAAATAGTATTTAAGTCAGTAAAAATCATATATCACATTCTGTGACTGCAAGAATGTGATATATGATGGTTACCACATAAGTAACCAATTGATTTTACACACTAGCAATAAGAAAATGCACTTAACAATATAAAAACTCATCATGTGCAGAACCTCAATAGCAGAATTAAAGTGTCTGGCTTTATTTTTTAGCACTTTTTTAAATTAACAGCGCTCAAATATCACTTTGTAAAAAGCTATTTTGACAGTTTAGGGTGTGCTACCAAGATAAACCTTAGACACAAGTTCATTTCATTCTCTGAGGGAGCACAACATCTCCCACACATTCAGATTTTATCTTTGAATTATTGCTGCATATTTTCTTTCAATTCTTATTTATATTCAAATGTATTATTCTTTGTTGCTCATTAGCCTGCATTTCACTGCACATATTGTATTGAGTATAAGCATGTGACGAATCAAACATTTAAATTTTTAATCTTAAAATGACTGACATGTTTTTCTGGGACATGCTAACATGTTGTTTAACAGTAGGAGTCATTAGGTCAGCATCTCACTGAGCAGTTACACAGCAATGTGTATCTAAAGTTTGCTAGCATTAGCTAACATTAGCCATAAGATATTGCTCTTATCAGACGGAGTAAAGTAGCAAAACCGCTAAGTGTATTAAACTGAGAAAAGGAGGAATTACTTTTTAATTCATGTGTAATAGAAGCATGTGTTATTATTACTTCTTTCTAAAGTTAAATGGTCATGATTTGAAATAAAATCACAAGCTGCTGATTGTCTTAACATAACTGTAGCTGAGCAGGAAATATCTCAGAGAGGGAGTTAGCCTAGCTTAGCATTAGACTGAAGATGGGGAAACAGCTTGCTTGGTGCTGTCTGCAGTGATTAAATATGCACGTTGACTAGGGGTGTTAACAGTACACCAAGTTCACAGTTCAGTATGTACCTCGGTTTTGGGATCACGGTTCAGTAATTTCAGTACAGCAAGAAAAGAAAGGAAAGGTAAAACATAACATTTTGGCCATTTGGCCAAAACTATTACTGAAACAGTTTAGTTGTGCTGCAGTGGAAAAGGAAAATAACCTTTCTGTCTCTTGCAGAGAGTCAAGACACCTGCCGACAGCTGTTTCATGCTGATTTATGGTCTAACTGTGTATAAAGTAGTTGAAACTAGCTCCACCAGCAGCTACAACAGTAACATGCTGCTCTAACACTGATGCTTCACTATTAATAATCTAATGATGTCATATATAATAATATATCAGTCAGTGGGACCAAACCATACTTTTTAATTACATTTTTCTCCCTTGGAGCTAGTTCTTACAACATGCTGTCTAACAAGACCAGAAATCAAATGTTTTTATTGTTGTTCTGAACGGCTTCACTCAAAGGTGGACAGAAAAGCTGGCCGTCACAGAGAGGGGAGGGGAAGAGAAGATGCGCTATCATTTCACTATGTAGGTAACGGAGTATATTTTAACAACAGTGTTGTGCTCAGTCAGTGTTTCTCATTTTGACGGCAGCAACACTACAAGGTAACCAGGGCAACCAGGCTAGCTCGGCTAAGCTGGCTAGCATACCTCCATGCTAACGCTAAGTGATGCGCTGCCAAAACATTCTGGGTGAAACTCGCGCTCTAGAATTATTTTTCTGCACGTTGGACTAAGTAGATTATAGTGAACTATTTTCTGCGTATTCTTCATATGTCTGCATGCACCGAACTGTTACATCAGTACCGTGACGGTTCGGGACGAATACACGTACTGTTACACCCCTAGTGTCAACAACACTGAAGGTCACTAATTAACACATTTTCCATGTTTGTTTAACTCAAACAGAAATGTCTAATGACTACTGCAGTCATTCATGATTTTTGGGATAGCTGTATGCTGGAGCTATTTCTTGGTGAACATCTGTGTGCAGAGACTGTGAGCAGCATCATAAAGTCTTGTTGTCACAGTAAGGTTTCTATTCAAGCACCATAAAAACCGAAACATGTGCTCACTGACCACATCAACCCATGTTACAGCCAGATAAGTACTGGGTGAACAGAAAAAAAACATGCGGTCAAGAAGGAGCTGTAACACATTGTACGTTGTCATTTTTACATTTTTATTATGCAGAAGTTAAACACTTGAAATATAGCATGTTGATTAGTGAGCTTTAGAGGTGTTTTTTGTTGTTTTTTTTACTTTGGACAGAACCAGGCTAGCTGTTTGCTGCTCTCCGTCTTCATGCTAGCTGTTTGCTGCCTTTCATCTTCATGCTAGCTGGGCTAAACATGTCCATACATCAGTTCCATACTTAAAACACAAACATGAGATTGATATTGTTCTTGTAATTTCACCCTGAAAAAGAACTCAAACAAGCATATTTTCTAAAATATTTAACTCTTTATGCTGTGGGCTGTGATGCTGCAGGCTACTGTTCATGCTATTTATGACTTATTTTACATATTTTACCTCTTTTATGACTCATAAAATTGCAAATCCAACCTGTACCATTGCATTCCCACAGAATAAAAGCAATGAAATGTAGGAATATTGCTTTTTATTTTATGTAAGCAAGTTATTATCTTGCGTGCACGGTGAGATTATATATATAGCCTATATAAACATGTTGTAGTAAACTGTGTCCAAGTTCCTCTTGTTAATTAACTCCATGAGTGCGTTTGTGTCACTGGGACCTGAAATTATAAGGATTCAGGATTATAACAAAACCAAAACAGGCTGAACTGGCCTTATCCTGTAAGCCCAGCAAAGAAGGAAGAACTCAGGTGTTTCAGTTGGCTGGTTAGCAGCCGGAGGATATCATAGCATCTGTAGATCAAAGGACACAGACTTAGTCCCAAGTGG
Source organism: Thunnus maccoyii (assembly GCF_910596095.1). NCBI lineage: Eukaryota > Metazoa > Chordata > Actinopteri > Scombriformes > Scombridae > Thunnus > Thunnus maccoyii. The sequence goes on from NC_056543.1 coordinate 4,529,344, forward strand.
AGGGGGGGGGGGGGGGGGGGGGGGGGGGTGTGAGAGGGGCAAAGGGACAGCAGTGTCCTGTCGTCTGCTCTCACCAGGTGGGGGGAACAGGGAGCATCTGGTCCTGGGAGTGAGGAGTATTCTCACTTGCCTGGTTCAGGTCATTGATATGGGGTGTCTTTGTGTTCAGCACTGGTGTGATCAAACAGATTACTGTTGGCTCAAATTTTCTGTAAAGTTCAGAAATATGTCACTGATCCGCCATCTTCATTAAAAATGATTTACAGTTTTGTGTTGTTGATCACATGGATTTGACAACTATCAGCAGGTGTGATAAATAATAATATGCTGTTCATATTTTACGTCTATCTCCTCACAAATCAAACTAATTATATTAATAAGAGTGATTAATTAAGCTTGATAGAGCTAGGACTGTATTTTATATCATTTATTTTTTTAAGTTCTGCTCTCAAACGTGTGCATATTTAACCTACAAAACAGAAATAATGATGGGGGGTATACACATGCACACAAACATGAACTGGCAAACAAAATATGCACAAATTCATACAGGAGGAAAATAAGACAGTAATCATTACAAATATTTAAAAAAAAAAAAAACAAAAAAAAAAAAACAATTTGACTTCATCAAGATTAATTAAACATTGTGAATGCAGTGTAAGGAAACAAAGCTCTTAACAATATGTAGGTTGGCATTTCATCACAGTGGACCACGATACCTTATAGAGTCGGTCCATACAGAATGAATATGGGAAGACTATTAAGATTTTAAACTGACATTAAAAATAAATTTACATAGGAAATAAATATTGAAGTAACATTAGAATAATGAGGTTAATAGGTATAAATACTTGAAAAGGGTATGAATATGTACCATTCATTCATCCTCTTACTCAATGAATACATGTTGAGATTGAATTTATTCATTCATAAATTGATTATTTGAAGCGGCACTATACAATACTATAAATGGATCAAATGGCTATGTGTAATGTAAAAGGGGTTTCTTGTGGCAGAAAATCCACAGAGAATTATAAACTCTGCCATTCTTCTCAGCTCTACACAGCATTTTTACCGCTTTTAGCTAATTGTTTTGATTGCAAATGACCTGCAAACGTACAGCTTGAGTTCAGTCTCACAGCTCTCGTTTGCAGCAGCACTGTTGTTTTCAGCGAGAAGGCTCTGATAAAACCACTATAACGTATCTGCACCAAACAGACCAAATGGAAGATAGACAAACTTAGTTAAACTAGCTAAACATAGTGAGCATCCAGCAGCTAAAGACCCAGAGGAGATGGTGGAGACCAAAACCGAGGTAAGAGGATGATTTTATATTCATCAAGTCAACAGAGACACAATGATGTATAAATAGGCATCAGCTGGCTAATACAATAGCCATATCAACTTTATAATGATAATATGTCAGTGTTGAGTTTTCAGCTTGTTTTGCTTATTTCCAATTGTAGCTTTAAATGTTTTTTTTACTGATTATGATCGTCCATTTCACCTAACCAACAATACTCCAGTCTCAAACAAAATATCACCTTCAAATGCAGAAACTTTGACCTTATTTATTCATGAGTTTCATATTAATCTCACAGCAAAGTAATTCACATAACTACATCACTCAAAAATGTGTATTCTGAGTCAAGCGTAGGAGGATGTCCCATGAGTTATTAGCAGTTTGATAAGCATAGCATGACATGCTGAGACTTCCATCTCCAGTGAGCTTGCTTCACAGTCTTTGGGTTTTGGTAGGAGGCTTTTAGCTCTTAAACTGTTACGAAACCAACATTTTTCTCCAGTAACACCAAGGCACTGCTATGAATTTCTTAAATTACTACAGCTCTGTAGAAAACCCATGTCTTCTCATTTAACAGCTCCACAATAATATAAATTAGATCCACAATGCTGTTTAGAGCCATTATTGGAATCATTACTGCTATTCATGCCATTCCCAATTTAAATTAATTGCTACCTGTTGTTATTGGCTTTGGACAAGCTGATTTGATCATTTTCCATCCATTTCCACAAACTCAGCAACCCCCCCAAAAAAACTGCCTACACTCCTCATGCAAATTGCCTCTGCCATTTCACTCACCATTGTTCACTGGCATCATAACTCACCGTGCGGTTTCCATGGGAGCAAATGATTATTTCTGTTATTAGTGAACTTGGCAGCAACGACTTAGCAAAAAACTGCTGTCTCCTTAGTTTGGGGAAGAATAATTCCTTGCTGAACATTATGTGTGTGATTGTGCCAAGGAGAACGTATGCATTTAATATATGTGCTTACTCGGGTGTGAATAAAAGAGATAGAGATTGATGATGAGTTGTTAATGGTATGATAAATGTTTTTTTTGAAGCATTAACTTACTTGACCTTACATCCAATTCATGATCCATTAGGGCCACATGAAGCCAAGTACATACAACTCGCCACATCGCTGAGAATTGATCCGTCACACACATATACAAACCATATTGAAGGATGCTGATTATTGACTGATGCTGCTTTACCTGTAGCTCGCCTGTGTGGTCGTATCTGGTCAACAGGATTTCTAACCGGCATCAATCACATGAAGTGACAGGCTCAAACAGCACTTGATAAGCACTTACTATCAAGTCTACATGGAGTCAATAGAGCAGCGGGTGAATCTCAGAGGTGTTGTTTTCTCTCAGATTAAAACATTTTCTCTGCCGTGACAAACGGACCTATTTCAAGCCTTCCTCAAACACAGTAGACAGGCCGGCTGTCCACTGGGTTTGTTCAGTCTCCGCATGGACCTCTGCAGCGTCTACAGACTGCGCAAATCTCAAGAGGGCTCTCTCAGGGCCATTCAAACAACAACAATGGCAGGGGTATAAATCTCCCTATATAGACCTCGACTTTGATAGCGAGACCTGACAGGGCTTATTTAGCTAACTGTTGCTTCAGGGACTTTGCTGACATTGGCCTCCTTAGTCAAACACAGGCGGTGTTTTCATGGCACGAATTGGTGTGACTGGCGGACATTGAACTATCCATTTTCTCCATCAAAATGGCCGCCACCCAGAAAAAAGTTGGAAGTGAGACTAAACAATGCACGCCTGCCAGATGGGGGGACGGTTTTTATTTTTCAACAGGGCACTGTTTGCCTTCTGCATTAATCTGTTAGCCTCTTTGGTTCATTGGTAATGTATATCTTGTATCAGAACATATATCAAAGCGCACAGGACAAGAGTTTTTTGTGTTCTTGTCAGAACCGTGAAAGAATGTAGAGCAACGGTCACTGAGTTTGTAATCCTGGTTGAAGAAGGATGCGGGGGTGGGGCTGGAAACCAGTGACACCAACCTATGTGTCTTAAAGCATGTCACAGTTGTTTTGCCTCTGCTGCCAGGTGGTGTTATACTCTATGTTAAAAAAAAGTGGTCCCCAAAACAAAAACAATTTTTTTTTTTGAGCTATTCAGTGTAATCCTTTAAATCACTTCTCTAAGCCTTTCATTAATGCTAGCACATGCTTATTTCCAACATGTTTTATCTGTTTTATTGTTATTATTTTTATTTTCTTTATCTGATATTGCTCTTGGGCATTTTATTCCATTTTATTTATTTATTCATTTATTTATTATTTGTTTATGTTTTTTTTTATTGTAGACGTTATCTCCTTGATTGCAGTCCTGATATGTTTCAATCCTGGTCCAACCATGTAAACCACTTTGTAACTTTATTCTGAAAACTGCTATATAAATAATAATATGTATTATTATTACTATTACTAATCTAGTTTACATTTCTATTATTTGAATTTTACTTTATTGTTATCCTTTACTTCCCTTTACTTCTCTCTCTTCTCGGTTTCCTTTAAAATTGTATGTTATCAATTTATTTATATATGATTCGGTTGGTAGGGTGATTTATATAATGTTCTCCCATTCAAAGATAGATTGATGACATTTACATTGATTACTATTTTGTTATTTTTCTCAAGTTAAGCCTGTCTGGTTGACCATTATTAATCATTAATTAGTGTACAAACGGATTAGTTCTTTCATTTAAGCCCTTGGCTTATTGTATATCTTTTCAATAAGCCTGATGACATGCTGATGTCAATGCATTGCTCATGACTTGTTAAAAGGTCTTTAATCACATCTGTGACCATATATTTTGTAACTCAAGGTTCATATACAAGCTTCTCCGGCCTTCTTAAGTGAATGAAACTTGCCCAGGTTTAATTACATAAACTTCTATCATGTGATAACAGGTGGTTGTATATATATGTTTACTATTGGACACCTTCCTTAACACCTGAGTGAGTTCCATTTGTTGAAGAAGGCCATAGAATACTTTCAAAAGCTGCGGAAAAGTCATCCTTAAGCTTCTTTGTCTCTTTGTGCCCTAATTTTTTCTTTCTCTCTCCAGGTTTTCTCCATGAACCAGACCTCCCTCTTATGCAGCCTACTGGGCAAAACGAAGGTTGTTTGAAAGCTCCTAACAAAAATATTCAGAAGCTATTATTCATCTTTTTAAAATATATTCTGTTTTTAATGATCATCCAGGGTCTCATCTCCTATCTATCAACCTTGGATGAAATTATCTTGCTGATGGAATATAAAGCACACAAACTAGAAGACGCACTGTCTTCCCACCTACCTACTAAGAAGAAGTAAAGCACTTCTCAGTGTTTCTTTCCAACACTCATCCAGAAGCGACTCCTTCAGCCTATACACCATTGTTCTTTCCTTACCCATACGCCTAATTAGATGCTTTTGATACAGTATGAACAGAGAGTGGGGACCCAGTTGGTGTGGCTCCTCTAATGCACCCTCCAGTGGCTCTCACATTGATCCCTTTTTCTCTGAAGATGCCACAAAGACTGCACATTGGCTCAGCGTGGGCTATCATGAAAGACAACGGAGCACAAGTGGAAAACAAACTCAAAAAGAAATGGGTTGCTTTATTTTATTACAGGTCGCCAAGGCTGCCCGACACCTGACGGCTATGAGGCTGGCATGCTAATGTAATGCTAATTGTAACCCAAACAGATCAGTGACATTTGTTGAGCAGTTAAACAGGAGCCCTCCTGGGGGGGTGTTTATATTCTACACGAGATTTATATGCTTACAATATATTTAACCGGCTACAGTGACATCTACAATTGTCCAAGATGGGTCGTTGGTGGTACATGAATTACAAGTTTGAATTCCCGGAGTCATTTTCTGCCTGTGAGGTAGTGAGGCTGACGGCGTAGTATTTGTTTTTCATCAGCGAGTGTTTGGCTTGGCAGCAGGTTTCTATGGGCAGACCGGGGTGGGAGAGGCAGGCAGGCAGGCAGGGGGGAGATTGTGGATTTCGTTGTATGAGCCAACAGGCTCCAGTGCCTCAGCAGACAGTGATTGGGCCATGGCCATTGTAGCCTCTCAGGGGGAAAAGGTGCCAAGTGCTTGTCCATTATAACAGGTTCTGTACTCTCTCAAGACCCCCTCCCCAAGCCATCCCTCACACACTACTCCTGCTTGAGTGCAGTGAGGATACAGCACGGGCGGAGAGTGTTGTTGACATTTTCTGAAATTGCCTGAAAGCATTTTTGGTCAGCAGGAGCTGGCAGAGGAAGACTTCAAGTCTTGCATAGCATGAAATAAGCCCAAGACATATAGAGAAAACACTGTATTCATTTTTTTTTTCTTTCTGAGAAAGAGATGAGATGGTTGACAACAAGCTCTTGCCTGTGCATGAAGCAGGGAGCTGGAGCCAGGAAGTGGTTAGCTTAGCATAGCATAAAGACTGGATGCAGAAGCAAACAGCTATCCTGGTTCTGTAAAAATATTCTGAAGAATATACCCAACAATAACTTAAAGTTCACTAATTGCATCCTGTTCATTCAAATGTGTACACAAACAGAAATGTGAAAATAACTATTACTGAGGGAAGGCAATTAGGGGGAAAAGTATATTTTCCAAACTGTTGAACAGTTATTTGCAACAGTCATCCCTTTTGTAGTTTTTGCACATTTTTTTATTATTTAAATAAAGGAAAAAAGGTCTTTGGACATACATCAGAAATGCTCCCAGCCTTCAACCCACTGTGTGGGCGGTCTGTGTATATGCTGAGCCGGCACAGAGAAACATTGTAAACTTGGACTCATAACTGTAGCTCATAACCCAAGGACAGGGAACATTTTGTTAGCAGTGGAACTGAAAAATAAGGACCACAACATTTAGCATTCAAACTGACCAATGTGGACATTTACAGGTAGGTTTTAAATATTTCTTCTGCTAAAGATGGGTTGCTAATTAGCTATCCAGCTTGTAAACTGACACAAGCAGTCATTTACAGAGGAGATCTGGATGCAATTTGATGTTTGAGCTTCACTGTGCAGAATGATGTATATGATGTATTTTTGACACTAGAAAGCTGTTTTCACATTCATCTGCCAAAGGGGGGAAAGTGTTTCTGTTCTCACCTTAAATCTGAGTTTAATTCAATTCATATTCAGGTCATAAAGCTCATATTAAAAAGTTCATTCATGCCTGCCATTTATAGTGTTATGGTATGAGACAATCCAGTCACCCAGCTAGACCCAGTTAAAGAGTTGAAAGGGCGGATGGAGGCTTATGTTTAAGGCGTGTACCTACAAGCATGATTCATGACATCATGAGCTCATCTTGGTCCAATATTCAACTTACAGTAGTATGATGAAGAAATTTGAAACCTTCAGTGCACAAACACTGAGAACTGACTTTTCAGTGAAGTTGGAGACATCTTGCGTCTACTTGTAAAAATGTTTGAAATTGTACATATTTGAATATTTATAGATTCAGTCTTTTTTTAGTCTCTAAACATGTTGAGAGGATCTTTAAATGTGTCCATTGCATGATTCAAACCAACATATAAACCTATATATATTAAATATAATGTCCTTTTTTTCAAAAATGCATGTAAACTAATTTGTAAAATGTAAATCACGCCACTTTACTCATCCCCACTGAGTCTTTCTGTGGACATCATATATATATTCTCAGGTTATTAGAGATCAGATCCACACAGATGGGTGAATGTGATCGTCTTCTTAATTAGTACCAACAAATCATCAGCAGAAGCACTAATGGGAACTCGTTCCACATGAAAGAGCTGTGATTACACTCATGCATATGCCCCCCCAACACACACACACACACACACCACTCCTCCTTCCCCCTTGTTGTATTTCAGAACCAGTGTTTCCATCTCTGGTGTATATAATAGAATCAGTTTTATTACCTGGGTCAAGCAATGGGGTGCAGATTTAGCGATAAGTATGCAAATGAATTGATGTTTATTCTGTTTTGTAAGACATACAGCGCATATATATTATGCTTACAGGACCCCAGGGCAACTGCCGTCAAACATCAATTACCATCAGAGGATGCAGACAATAATATACAGGCAGGTTGCAATGGATGATGTGTTTGTGAAGTGGATGATGGGTGTGAAGACATGATTTCCAATTTCCAAGTCCAACTGAAATCACATTTAATCACCGTTCTTTGCAGTCAGGAATAATGTCAACATGTTTTTTTGTTTTTTTTTACTGTATCAATAGTTTTGTATTGTATTATTATTGTATTATCGGTGGCAGGCTGAGTGTTGCTGTTACACCGTACGAACGGAGACAATGTAAATAACCTGATGTAACTACAGGTCATGGACTGACAGCGTTTGCTAACAGGAATTTTGAAGAGCAACAACCAAACCAGCATCTGACATTAGCGGTGCACTTTTCCCTGGTGAATGTTTGTTTGGTGGCTCGTTCAACAAGCTGAGGTGGAGGACAAGATGTGTGTTCATGTTTGTAAGTTAGATAAGAAGGAGACTTTAGCAGGAAGCTAATGTGGGTTGTTGTTCTGAGTCTGTGGCTCTTGCGTCGTGTAGCAGGATGCAATCAGGCTCAGTGTGACTTTCTGCTCTGCCTATGATAGAACGCCACGTTATCACTTTATGCAAAGATTTGATTTGCTGTATCGAAATAAGGACTCGATCTATGTAAGCAAATGGCAGGACAGTATTTAATTAAAATCATGTAAAATTAAGGGGTGCCATCATGAAATCGAAGAATTAACACTAGAACCTCCAGGAGTTGCTATATACCTGAAACCGCCAACGGGTAAAATTTACCCACGCACCTGGGTACCGCATATGTAATACTATAGAAATGTACTCTGTCATTGTATTAAGGCATTATCTTCACAAAGGAATGTTTAAAGTCATGAAATGAGTTTGTTTAATCATCACCTTTTTTTATAATCTATCTATCTTTAAGAGCACTAATCTGTAGCCGTCAGTATAATTTAGTCTAAAATGACACTGAAAATGGGTATTAGAAGGAAATATTTGCATATTTGGGTGATGTGATATTATTATAACATGATGGTCATCACATAATGAGATAACCCATGCTATTTAAATTACCAATGTAGCCTACATACACCAAATAGGCAATAACAAGCCATAATAACAATAATAATAAACAACCACTGCACTTATGGGTGATTTAATGTCACAACAGAATCAACATAAAGTCAAGTGCACAATATCATCTAATAAATTATTATTGGAGTGACCATTACAGCTTTTTTAAATTTATAAAATTAACGCAAATGATTCTCTTTTGGTTCCATTCACGAAAACAGAGTAAGGCAGCAGGCAAATGCATGAATAATGAATTAACTAAAGATAAGTTTTAAGGCTAAATCATCTTTTATTTGAACTCATCTGCTTGAGTCCCTCAAACACACTTGGAGCAGATATTCAGCACCTTCACTGTATTTTCCACAGACACTTCAGGCACTTGGTGGAGGTTTTTATTGCAGGTCGTTCTCCTCTGCTTTTTATAATTTCATTATGACCTGACGTAGTTGTCAGATCACACACTCCAACGAATGCCGTTGCCTAGCAACTGAGAATGTTTAAACATGAACCACGCAGAAATAAATGCATTTCATATATGTGTAAATTTTACCCGGTGGCCATTATAGGTATAAATGCCCATGTTTCTAATCTGAATTCTTCTTCACTATTTTTAACAATAGAGGGTGCTTCACAACATTATTTTAGGAAAAGTCAAAGACTGGGGGACATGAATATTTTATTAAAACATAGTAATTTACAATTGAAAAACTGCCATGCATACATATAGGTGCTGTAAAAAAAAAAAAAAAAAAGAAAAGCAATTTAATTTCAGTTCACTTGAAAAATGTGACACCATTACGGAAATATGGAGACGATGAGCATGTGAGGGAAGCGGAGGACAATTTTTCAATTGAGGAATAGCAGAGATCCCTCCGGTCCTGGACCTGCTCTGGGCCATGATAAGAGCTGGCTAAGAGGGACAGGTCTTGGCCGAACCCAAACCAGCTATGATGCATCACTCATCCAGCACTATGGTCCATCTGGAAGGCCTGTGACCACCGCTAACCACCGAGACTCTGGCCGAGGACAGAGCTTGTTATCCAGACGTGCCGCTCCGTCTCCGGGGCTGGTTTGGGTATTCAGCAACATGGACAGTAGAGTGTGCGTATTCATGTATGGGTAGACATTTAAAAAACATAGATGACAACAGGGAGTGAAAAAAAAAAAATAACAGATTGAGAAACAGGTCACACATAGAGAGAGATATGCACAGTCTGGAACACATACATTGCATATCCACATGTACATCCACACACAGACAGTTGCACTCCCACAATGTGTCATGGGGCTACTTTCGGCCTCCAAAGTAGGTTTATTAGACACACCACAGATGGACTATCTGTATTCTGTCCAACTGAAATCACTGTCAGTGTCACTCATAGCTAAAAGCAGAATGAATCAGTAGGTGGCAGATTGCAGATAGGCACACACAGTACTTGCATGGTATGTCTAATTTGCAAGTGATGCTAATAGCCTCACTTCATTCATTTAAGCATTACAGCATATATCAGTAATTATTACCATTTCACAGCCTGCTGACAGTGGAGACAGCCAAATATTGAATGTGACATTGGCTAATATCATGGCCGGGTGACAAAAAAACGAGGCGAGAGCTTAGCGAAAAAATGTGTTTTTGATTCGAACTTGTGAATGTTACATTGTGGTTTATTCTGTGGGAATTAAGAGAGTGTGAATATAAAGACAAAACCTCAATGAAACCACAGAACAATCTGGAACACAGATTTTGGAACCTGGCTGCAGAGATTTACCCAAAAGAGCAATAACGAAGTCATCCAATGATGTTGGATGATAAGACCTGGCCCGTTACAGTTCATCCCAAAGGTGTTATGGATGGAGTTGAGGTCAGAGCTCTGTGCAGACCAGTCAAGTTCTTCCTCATAAAACTGGGAAAAAACAGTTCTTTATGGACCCACCTTTGCACAGGGGCATTGTCATATTGAAACAAGAACGAGTCTTCCCCATTTCTGTTGCCACAAACTTGGAAGCACACTATTGCCTTAAATATCATCGTATGCTGTAGCATTATGTCATCTCTTCATTTAAACTAAGGGGCCTACACCAGGGGGTTTCGAACTCGGACACATTAAAAGTATGCCGAATTAGCTATTAGCAGTTCTTTTTTGCAGTGTACCTATAAATGTACAGACAACTATCACTGCATCACTTTAATACTGAAGGAAATGTAAAAATGTGATAATTCTCGGGCAAGTTCTGTAGTACAAGAGCATCTTGTTTTCTATGATTTCTAGACTTATTTATGGATGTTTATTTATGACAGTCATTGGAGTTCAGGGATAGCCTCATAAAGTGTAAGTCACACTGAATTTAAAAAATATGTTTATCATGTGTGTGTGTTCAGATTTGACTGAGTTACGACCATGAGAAGGAGAATTTTAGCGTAAACTGCGACAATCTGGTGCTAATGGTTTTAAAGTACTTTACCTGCCTCCACGAGCTGCTCCAACTCCAGCTGTGTTGATAAGTGGCCAAATCAGCTGCCAAACAATAACTTCCAGTCGTTTTTTTTTAGAGCATCTGTCTCTTTCACCTCAGGCAGTATTCTCTGCCTCATGTCTCAAACTAGAGTCACTGGAGTCTCCTCCCTTCAAGCAGAAAGCCCACCGCAGCTGTGAGTGTGACTTTATGTTGAGTGACTCTTCATAGTGAAGTGCTAGTGAGCAGGGATTGGTTTGGGAAAGAACTACAATATAGCTTACAGTTCGATACGTGCTACCATCTGGTTAGTTAAACCTACAATATTAGAGTTTTTGACCACATGGGGGCAGCAGAAACAAGCTGTGAACACAACAGTTTGTGAATTTAGTTACCTATTTAGATATCCAGGTGATACAGAGTAGGGATGTGCAGAAGGCCCGGTATTTGTATTTGTATCTGTATTTGTTGAGGCAGCAAAATTATTTGTATTTGTATTCGAATAAAGGTGGAAAGAGGCTTAAAGATCCTGTTTTTGTTTTTATTAGGCTTTTAATTTTAGAAAATTAAAGTGTTACAATAAGTGTTCATGAAGCTTGTGTCAGTGGCTCAGCTTCATCTTTGAGGAACACCCCCAACTCTGGAAGTGATGTCCAAATTAGGAAATGTGCATCATGTAGCAGGTGGATGTGACTCCCCTCGTTGAGACCTGCTGATAGACCAGATATACCAGTGGAGCAGAGGAGAGACACTGAGATAGTGATGTAACTACCTGCGCACTGGTATTTGACTGTTTTTTTTGTTTTTTTTCCCCAAAAACAAATAATTTTTAAAATATTTGTATGAAACAAATATTCATAAAAACCCCACTATTTGTGCTTTGCCGAATAACGTATTTGTATTCGGGCACACTCCTAATACAGGGTAACATTAGCATTCATTTAGAGTCATGTGTCTGCCCATCTGATGAATGTAAGTCCAATATTCACTCTCCTTTTAGCTCTGTTTTGGCCTTTATCAACTCCTGAGAAAAATATCCACATCTTTAGCTGCTAAATGCTCCACTATTCAGCTAGTTGCTAACATTGTTTGTGTTTGGTGCTGGACAGGTAGCACACTGTCTCTCTTAAAACAGGGTTTTTACTCTCTTAAAACAGAATGCTGTGGCCAAAAGCAACTCTATGAGAGTGGTAAAAGCGAACCAAGACAGTAAAGTCGTGGACCAGAAAACCAAAACAAGGAGCTGACAGATGCTGTAAAGCTCCATAGAGCATAACACAAAACTTTTGCCATAAAATACAAAAGCTTTATGTGAGACTGCAAATGTTTTTCTCCCATCTAAAATATTCTCCCCTCTGTCTCTACCAGAGCTCCATATATAATAAGATGTTTTGTATTAGTTTGAATTTCTATGTAAGGGATCCAAGTCCTGCATCACACTGTCTGGGTTCATTTTGCAGTAATGACCCACTCACAGTACATTATCCCGCTTATTACACGGCTATTTACTAAAGACATCAATAATTTAACACAAAATAATGATGATGAAAATGATTTTATTGCTTCCGCTAAAAAATAGTATGTTAGATTCTATGGTTGGAACTGCGTCCATAGCAACGTAAACTGTGTAGCCTTCTTAAGATTAGCCTACTTAACGTTATAATTCATGTTAAACTAAACATTTCTTCCCAACTCAGTATTCCCAACTTCTTTGTGAATACTGATGTTTCTGTCCTCATTCATCTCTATGTTTCCTTCTTGCCAAGGCTTTGCAGTTGACAAACCTGGAAATACAATTGTTACAACTGATAACAATATCTTTATTATCACTACCACTTATCACCTATGTTAGCATGTAGCAGTAGGCAGCTAGGAGAGGCACGCACCAGCTCTGCTGCCGTTCCCTGGATTGGGGGATCTTGGTTGGAGCCCAATAGTTTGGGGGTTTTTTTGCTACAGAGTGTCATGAATGATCTGTAGTTGGTAATTTTACCAGACTTCCTTCTGTGGATTGATATGATTGGACCTAGTCCTCCAGAGTCTATGAACTGCGTCCATAGCAACGGACTGTTATTCACAGCAGTGGTCTGCTATTCAGAAATAACAGACTGTAGAATGCCATAATTGATCAGAATCGAGTATTCAACAGAGCCGTGTAATAATGTCCTATAACGTCCTTGTGTATTTTCTTTCAGCATCGTATGTAAGATGAATTGAACTTACTTATTCCCCATTTAGCCCTCATCAGTGTCGTCAGGGCTGTACATTTAAAGAGGCTAAAAGGCTTGCTTTAGAGAAGTGCTTCAAATATACAGAATGTACTGAAGAGGATCAGGGTGGAAAATAATAAACATCCTGAAGAGTATCCTGTTCGTGGGCGGGCGAGCATTGTTCTGTCCCATTCTGAGAATCAATTTTCTTCCAATTTATTTCAAATGGCCTTGTGCTCCAGGAACATGTCCATTCAGAAAAGGGTTCAGACCATTCAGAAGAATTCACCAAAGATGTACTTAGAAAGTAGAAAGGACATAATTAAAGTTAATGCATACAGGTAAAATAAATAATTAAAAAAAATGCCCTCAGCTCAGTCTTAACACAGAAACACAAGCGATGGCAGTCTAATTCACCCCTTTTTCTTGTTTGATGAAGACAGAGGGAACAGTATTTGGGGAAATCTCTTCTGCTTCTGTATTGACTCTCATTGGTCTGTTAGCAGTGGTGGAAAGTAACTAAGTACATTTACTCAAGTACTGTACTTCAGTACAAATTTGATGTACTTGTACTTTACTTGAGTATTTCCTTTTGATGCTCCTTTATACTTCTATTCTACTACATGTCAGAGGGAAATATTGTACTTTCTACTCCACTACATTTATTTGACAGCTTTAGTTACTTTTCAGATGAAGATTTGACACAATGGATAATATAACAAGCTTTTAAAATACAACACATTGTTAAAGATGAAACCAGTAGTTTCCAACCTTTTTTGGCTTCTGACGTCTTACAAAAAGCAGTGTGTAGTCGGGGTCACATTTCACATGTCTATGAGTTGTTAACAGCTCCACCAAATAGTGATTTTTCCCTCTAAACTTCTGACATGCTTTCATTCCAATAAATGTTCAAATGATCCAATATTTCAGCAAAAGTCAAAGATTAGAGAAAAAGTCAAAAAACTGGAAACAGATTTGTGTATCAGAACTTTGTTTTTTCTTCTTTCCTCTCCCATTAATCATCTCATGACCCCTCAGATTTATCTGCTGACCCTTTGGAGGGGCCCTGACCCCTAGGTTGGGAACCGCTGGACTAAACTAGCTAACTGTATATAAAGTAGTGTAAACTAGCTCCACCTCCAGCAGCTACAACAGTAACATGCTGCTCTAACACTGATGCTTCACTATTAATAATCTAATGATGTCATATATAATAATATATCAGTCAGAGGGACCAAACCACTACTTTTACTGCAATACTTTAACTACATCAAGCTCATAATACTTATGTACTTTTACTTAAGAATTATTTGTCATGCAGGACTTTTACTTGTAATGGTGTAATTTCATATTACTATATTGATACTTTTATTAAAAGCTTTAAGAGTATTACTTTACACTACTTCCACCTCTGTTGTGCCTTGTTTAATGGACTTGCTAAGAATTTGTGGAAGTCCCCAAGAATGTCTATGGAGGGATGAAGAGACATGAACAAACAGAAGAATAAAATGCAACCTTTTTTTCCAAACAGACCAACTATGGAGAGGAATACCTCTAAGTGCCTTTTCAGCCCAACTCTGCAGCTCTTTTCATCTCTCAGTGATGAAAGGAGACACTTTTGTGTGTGTGCTATGTGAGTCTCTCTATTGATTTTTACACATACTGCTCAAATTACTTTTTGTTGGTACCACTTAAAGGTTTTATGTGTAAGAACTGTGAAGCAATGTACATGTATTAATCATCCTTTATTGCCAATGAGTGAATGGACGCTGACCGACTAGGAGTGAGAGATGCTTTGCTGAAACACGGTGCAAAACATTAAATGTCTTTTGTTATTATGAGAAATGTAAGTGAAGAAAAAGACATCACCTCTTGTAATAGAGCGAGCACGAGCAACAGGATGATAACTGCAGCTCACTTAAAAGCCACCGATGTCACTAATGAGAAGGGATTTCTGATTTTTACGAATAGAACCTTTAAAACTAGAGAAATGATAATACTACAAGGATGTTTTGTGCAGAACAATGGCTTCTGTAACTTCTACTAGGCTCACTATCAGTGATTGATAAGGACACACAGTTGCATTTATGTTTTAAATAGTTTTTTTGACTGAGGATTGTAAGTGAACATATGGAGTATTTTACAGGATTTGCTTCTGTTTGCTGTTTAAGTGCTCTAAGAACATACTTCTTACAAAATCCATCCCTGTCCACCTCGACCATCTCCCAATGACTTCTGTGTGGTATAAAAAGAAGGAAAACCTTGACTGTGAACATAATTGAGGCGTGAGGCAGCAATAACATTTCCTTAAAAAGCAAAGCTTTTAGTTGTATATACTGTAGTTTTTAGGAGATAAACTGCTTCATTGGCACGATGACGAGGGAGCAACACTCCAAGAGCTGTGATTCTGTCCCCTGAATTTGCTTTAAATTGTACAATAATGATATTTACTGAGGATACTTGTGGGGACACTTTTGATGATTAATTTTTATCAGTGCTTGAACAGGAACACAAAAGGTGTCAGTACTCTAAAACTCATGGATGTGCAGAATTTAGGGGCAGAAATTACACAAAATACTAATTTGAAGGAGCAAATTATTAATTTATTGTCAAGAAATACTAATCCTTCTCCTGATACTCATTTGACATTTTTCATATAAATATGTTATTTGAAAGTAAACTGCAGTACGTCCAATGCTGTAACTACTATTTTTTCTTTAGTTTTTTTTATATATGTGTTAATGCAAGAAGCCTGTTTATTATTTGTTGATATTTTTTAAATAACTGCGTCTTGTAATTGTATTTGGAATGGGCCAAATGTTTGGCATGACAAGGAAATAAAAACAAATTATCTGCAACTTACCCCAAATACCTGCTGAGCAATTTGAAGACATAAACAGGAATCTGAGCTCTTATCCAGTTTTCTCACTGAACTAGACCATGTATTGTACTTGACACAGCTGCACATTGTCGCAGCACTGACCAGTAAAATAGTAGTTGGACGAAAATAAAATTTGGTGGTAGTCCATACCAGTGAGCACTAGCCCTACTAATCTTATAGTTTGTGATTTGTAACGGCTTAGTGATGATTAAATCCCTTGGAGCTAACAAATCATTCAGTCATCAGTCCTACCTGAGCTGTAACACTGAGGTATAAATTATTACAGGTATCAGACTTTCACTTAGTGACAGTGATGTTTTGTTTTTGTTCCTGAGCCAATATTTAATCTGATTCTTTTAGATTCTCTACATAACACACCTTATAGCTGGTACATGCCTCTCCAGACGGCGTCGGTAGTCATTTGGAGACGTTCCCGTTGCTGTTTCTTTTATATTATATTTGCTGATTTTGAGTATACGTTTATGTGTTTATTCTTTTCTGTTTCAAACAAACCAACACAATGTGTTATTGAGATTTACGAGGTGTGCAAATCAGCTTCTCTGCAAGCAAGTTAGCAGAGAAGTTTACTTGTATCTCATAATTCCAGCTTTACAGCGCACACTTACAGGTCACCGTATTGTACACTGAAATTAGTAAAGTATTTAGGTATGTCTAACATGCCATTAACTTGATAACCAGTATCCCAGCTTTCTGAATGTTTCACTATAATATTTTGGCGCCGTGTCCCTCAGTATTTTGTATGCTGTCTGTGTGGATCTGTTGTGGCGGGAGGGTTTGGACAGGATTCAGACAGCCTCTCTGTTTCCTACATGAACAAAATACAAAAAGCTCAAATGCAGTTTTCAACCAACAGCAGCAGCACATAAGAGACGACTCGCTATGCTACGGGATTATTATTAAAGTAAAATATAACTTTTCATATATAATAGTCATGATTCTTTTTGCTTGTTTTGTTTATAGATACAGTTCATAAACCTTACATTTTGATTTTCTATTTCATAAAACGGAGAAATGCTTCTCTATGAGACATTGATGATTCCAATAATTTTCACAGAATGAGTTACACAGAAAACAGCAGTCGTCTTAATTACAGTACATGAGATATCTACTGTTTCCATATGAACAGAACCACAATATAGCAAATTAATAGTAAATTAAAGACAGTCTTTTCTTCACATTATAGCCCTACAGGGTTGTGTTTTTCCACACCAAAAAGTGCAGAGTACCGAAAATCCTTCCTATTTGCATGGACCTTTGCCAATCAAAATCGTTTTGCTGATTATTTTCCAGGGATTAGGGGTATTTTTCCGGTAGAATGTAATAACCCCCGTATATTTTAACCTCCTTTTAATCAGTGGGGAAAAGGAACAATCAGTTACATCACTGAGAAGGAGAGCGCTGGTTTCCCCCCGCAAGCCAAAGTGTACTGCTTATTTATCCAGCATCTAAGGCTCCCCTGGTTTATTTTATCTGACTGAGTGAAATTCCAGTATCAGCCCGAATTTCAATGGGGAGGTGGGCCTCGTCTGCCCCTTTTCAGTCTCAGCAGATGTGGAGAGATGGAATCGGAGGTGGTGTTGGTGGTGTGGATGTGTAACGGGAGGGGGGAAAGAACCTACCTACTGTGGTCTCAATGCTGGAAATGTTTCAGACGCGCATTAATTGGATCATTTAAAGGCCTGGTGACAGACACATGCCCAAACAGGCAGAGTTTAGTGAGAGATACTGCAGAGAATGAATGAAGCTAAGGGGTTAGTTTATGTTATATTAATAAGAAAAACCCCTTTAAATACTGTTACAACATTATTGGTTTTCATGTGTTTGTATTCATGTATTTCATCAAGGTCATAAGCTGGAGAAATGACATAGTCAAAGGCAAATACATGCTTTACATTTGAAGTTTCATACTAAGGCTGCACAGTTATTCACCCTCACGCACTTAAGTGAATGCACACTCAGACACAGACTCATACTCATATAAAAAGGACTTCAGACAAGGAAAAATACTTCACATAACTTAAGTTTCTCCACTAAATCTCAAAACTCAAAGTTTTCAAAAAAATTGGAACAGAACAAGGAGTTTGCCTTCAAAAGAATTTACTGTGGACAAAGAAAGAGATGGAAGATGGAAGAGACTGTCCTACAGCAATAATATAACTGAGAAAAAAGAAAAAAACACACTTACACATTGTTCACTTTGATGGATTATGGGTCTGGATGACCCTTACACTGGACTGAAACTTAAACCCTCTTTGAGTTCCAAAAGCTAGTGGTGTTTTTGGAGTATCCCATTTATGTGTTGCATCATATCATGGGGTTAGAAACTTGGATTAGCAAGTATCCCAGTTTTGAGAAATTAACCAAAACCAGTATTAGACTGAATTTGAAAAATATTTACCAGTTACTTGACCATATAAATGACCTCAACACTCCATATTGACTCTGTACGTAACTCAAGGAGGTCACAAGACCACTGGCTACTGTGAGTTGTGACAGTTTGCTTATTTGCCGTCTGTATAACTCTAACGCTATCAGCTAGCATCCCTTCCTTTCCATAATCAGGGATGAACACAGCAGTGTCGAGTGTGCAGGGGCTGCAGCAGGTGTTGAGTGCTAACATTAGCACGCTATGCTAAATAGCTTGGAATACAAGCCTAACAGGAACAGGAGGGTATTTTCCAGTATTGTATGTTAGTCAGTCATGCACATACAGGTGCCCAACCCACCAAAACTTACAAGACACTAAAATACAGTTAGTGTTGAAACATTTGTCAAATATAGACAAGAACAAATCTTATTTTACATTGCAAACAAAGAACTTTCTTCTTCTTCAGCCACACAAAAGGTTCTCTTCTTGAACCACAGCTCAAGTTTCTTATAATCATTCATCCAGAAGAAAAATGGTCAGAAATAAAGGACATTTTATTACTAACTATGTTTTATTGCTATATTAAGCAAAGAAACACCTAAAGTCTCAGTCAGTCTCACCTAAATCACGTAGCAAACAGTGTCTTTTCTCTTCAGGGCGACCAGTAAACCCACCTTTTTCTATAGCTGATGGTGACGTACCTGAACCTAACTATGCACACAGGAATGTTTGACAATTATATGTCCTTAATTTAGGTTTGTACATGAGGAACAGTTTGCACTTGGCACCATGAATATTACACTGTAACCTGTTTTTGAAGGGATACCTTATTAATCCAGGGGTGTGAATGTAAAATATCCCAATTAAAAATCTTTTTTAGTTTAAGCATATTCACAAGTCTGTTCCCAAAGTCGAATCATCTCAAATTTATGTCTGACATTTGGTGGTTCCCATAAAGCCACAGATAGCTTTAATTGCTAATGGTTGATTGCTCGTGCTATGTGGGCTTGTTGTAAAACATTTGGAGTCTTTGCAGTATGATGTTTTCTGGTCAGTAGCGCATTGCTGAAGCTGGCATTGCATTTTCTGGCAATGTGGGCTCTAACCCACTCAAGAGACTTGAGGCTTCTTAGGAGCTGAGTCCACAAATATGTCCAAAAATATTTTTTATATCAATGGAAAAGTGCACAGCTGCAGTATGATTGTGGTTTATACTTCTTAACACAAAGTGAGGAAAGGTCAAATATCTGTTCGACTTTCCACCGTAACTCTCACCAAACCCCTGAAAATTGTAGTTAAGCTGGCTGCACACACACATTCACTCACTGAAATTGATTGGTTATTGCTATTTTTACATCCAGATCTGATTCACCCGTTGATTGCAGAGGGTTGATGAGGGCTCAGGCGGTTTGGACATCCAACTTGGTGTTGAAGCCACAGCATCAGGAGGAGGGGTGGACACACAGCCTTGGATGAAGAGCACAAACGTATTGGCGAAATAACGAATTCAACACCTCTTTCATCGCCGTTCAGAAATCAAAGCACTTCTCTGAATAGAAAAAAAAAAAAGAACCCCAAATGATAAATAATGACTGCTTTCCCTTTGCACTGTCAAATTTAATTTTCTTTTTACTTCTTCGTATGTAGTAATCAAACTATAATCAGCTCATTGTTCCCCTGCTTGTTCACACTGGATCCCCAATTAATTTCTCTATCCTCCCCATGCCAAATATGGGCTGGTGAGTCTTTGATCTGTATTAGCGAAGTGTTAAATCTGTTTGATCTCCTTCGATTAGCCCCCAACACAGTGTCTAGACACCGAGGCCAGCGGGTGAGGAGCACCCCTTCTCTTTGTTTCTGTCTGCTCTGGATGTCTTGGCTCTAATAACCCCTGAGGGACGCATACTTCAAAACAAACTGAGCGATGGGACAGAGAAAGTGTGTTTAATTGCACTGGTAATTATTCTGAATGATAGCTTTCGCATTAAAGTCTGCTCAATATACATGTGAATAATATTAATAGAGTCAGTAAACAGAGACATCTAAAATAAGAAGTCTTCCAGTAACAATGCATTGGCTTTTACTTTTCTCTGTAAGAAATGTAGCTTTAGACTCTCAAATTGTGCAGCCAAAGTGCCTTTGAGAAAGGAATTTCATCCAGATTTATTTATTTTTTCTACTTCCATGCAATTCACAATACATGTTTTTTTTCTTTAATTTCCCCCTTTTTTTGCTGACATGGATGTAGCATTAAAGTTTCTAAGACTGAATTTCCTGGGTGTCAGGTGATTGACAAGAAGCAGTGGGTAAAATGTTGTAATGCAGCGCTGAAAAAACAAAAAAAAAACAAAAAAACAAAAAACAACTCAACCTGAACACAGTGAAATAATGCTGCCAAAACAAGCTGAAGCTCATGGATTATGTAGCTCTGAGGAGAGAAGAACAAGTCCTTATGTTTCCACTTACTCAGACTGTCTGCAGACAGACAGCAGCAGGATTAATGATCTTGTCCTATATATATATATATATACTGCATATGTGCATGTGCAGTACGTATAGAGCAGCACCTTTATTAGTCACGCATTTATATAAAATAACAGATCAAATGTTCCTTAAACGTCTTGCAAGATAGTCAACGTTTGAGTCAATTAACCGTGAACATAATCCTTCCTTAATCTTAATCATAATCAAAATGTTTATATTAGCAATGGATTAAATGACTGTGTGTAATGTGAAAGGGGTCTGCCATAGTGACGACTGACTTATGAAGCAACTCTATAGTTCCGCTCAGCTCTTAAAAGCCTTTTAGCATCTTTCAGGTCAATATTTTGGTTTCGAGCCTACAAACTCATTATGTATTAACCTCATTTCTAGCAGCAGCAGCAGCAGCAGCAGCAGCAGACAGTTGTTTTCAGTGGAAAAACCTGCCCAGCACCAAACAGCAGACAAAATTAGCAGCTAACTGGGGAACATAGCAGAGCATTTAGCAGCTAAAGAGTCAGATATTTTTTTCAGGAGTTGGTGGAGACCAAAACAAAGATGTTAAAAAGAGAGTAAATATTTGGAATTACTTTTAACAGTTTGATACAAACCAAGGCTTGAGGCTGAAGCGAAGCAGCGGGACGTTGTTTCCAGAGCATGAAAGGCGACACCCTGCGCTCCTTATTTGGAAGGTCCTGGCTCCAAAAGAAAAGACAGCGCCAACCATGTGGGCTTCAAACTGGCTCCAATGAAAACCAGTGGGTGACATCACACCTCGCTACGTCCACATTCATATACAGTCTATGATATAAACATGATTTAACATGGAGACTTGAGAAGGAGACATGTTTTATTAGCTTGTTGCATCATGAGAGCGTTGGTGGTCCACTTGCACCCAACCAGGAGACCAACAGTGTTTCCATCACAAACAAGATATCACATTCACGTGCAACTGCAACTGTATTCATATTACAGTAAAACAAATCACATAACTGTTAATCATCACTCAAAAATGTTTGTTCTCAGTCGAGTAGGAGGATGAGATTTCATCTCCAGTGAGCTTGTTTCACACTCTTCTCCAACTCTTTTTTTTATAATATGTCAGTGTTGTGTTTTCATCATGTTCTGCTGCCCACAAGTGTTTCATTCTGCTGTAAAGTTGGGCGTTTTTAACATGGGGGTCTATGGGGAATGACTCACTTTTGGAGCCTCAAGTGGTCATTCAAGGAACTGCAGTTTTTGGCACTTCTGCATTGGCTTCATTTTACAGCCCCAGAGGCTGTCGCTTTGTTAAAACTCCAATGCTTCTTTTATAGGAGGTAATGTGTCAAATGTTGTGTTTTCATCATGTTCTGCTGCCCCCAACTGACCAAAAATCAATTAACCAGTTGGATTTTTGACCAAGTTGCCTCACCAAACCTTAACAATAAGGGCCGCCACATCAAAAAAGCTCATGCGGTTCGTTTTGGAAAGCAGTGACAAACCGGTATGTTGTCATTTAAGTTTTGAGGACTTGTTCACCTTCAGAAAATCTAATCTTCTGGCAAGCTGGCATGATAATACTACGCTTTAAATCTTGTGGGCGACTGTTTCAAGAGATGGTTCAACATTTGAAAGGGGTTAGCATGTCACAGTCGGAGGCCTTTTCTGTACTCTGTGAAAAACAGCAAGTCTTTCAGTCCGGGCTAAAAGTACACAGGGGGAGAAAAAAAATAAAGTGTCAAACAGTAGAGGCGCCCTGACTGAATACTTTATGACTCTCAGAAAGAGCATCAGCAGGTTCCCACCGCCATAGTAACAACTGTGAAAAATTCAATTCCTCCTGCCTTTCCCACTCAGTCCCAGTTTGGAGGATTAAGGCTAAGAGGCACACCCGGCTACCCGCTGGTCCTGCATGGCTCTCTCACAGGCCCCAATATACAGGAGCCATTCAGAGGGTGGCCATTCTTAATGCCTGACTTATGCCCATGCTGCCATTTTAGTGACATCTGCACAGCATCCAGCAATCCTCTTTAAACTGCCTTTCCATCACTCTCCTCCACTGTTATTTTTCCTCCATCGCTTTTACTGAATCTAATCGGGATGACATGACTCACCTTTTTTCATCCCTCCTTTTGTGCAACTTCTTTTTTTTTTTTCCTCCAGCGTCGGCCATGGGGGAGCAAAAACAAGGTCGACCTGTGTGTTTACATTAGTGTGGTGACTCCTCCCTACTGCGGTATTGATGTGGCATTATGGGGGCCTGGGACTGAAGAGGCACAGAGAGGTAGACAGAGGAGGGAGAGAGGCTAAAAAGATGAGTTTTCCAGAGTGCTTAACAGAGCCCGGTGTCCACGGGAGTGCAGTTTGTCCCCCTCTGAGCTTTTTTTTCCTATATTGCAGCTAATAGGACAGGACTGGATAAGAATAAAGAGAGATTAAAGGTAGTGTGTGTGTGTGTGTGCATGTGTGTGTGTGTGTGTGTGTGCAGGCTTGGATTTTTATCTTTGCAGACAACAGCATCCCTACTGGTCATTCCCAGAGCTGAGTGCTGCAGATGATCAAAGATGGATTTTTTTTTTTTTCCGATACAGTTTCCACAGAGCTGTCATTCCCATGATACAAATACTACTGGGTTAAAGTGATGTGTCCCAGTTACTCCAGTTAGACTGTCCTGGTGTTTATTCACAGACTGATTGACAAGTTCCAGAGAGTAGACAGGACCCATGAGGCCTACTGGGACACTTTGATAATTTTCCATCACAGAGACATTTGTTGGAGCAGAGAACCACGTTTGATTGGGTGTACAATCTTTGGCTATTTTGAGAATTTTCTATCTTTCTTTTCATCTGTGGTTTATGCATAAATGTTATAAATCATGAATATTTGTGACAAAAAAAAAAGAAGCTGTCTCAGCAGAACATGTGTAAAAAAAAAAAAAAAAAAATAGAGGGTCAGTCAGCAGAGCATGTGTAAATAGCAAAAAAACCTCTTTGCACATGTACAGAAATATTCTATTCATGTCCTGTCTGAGTTCAAAGTACTAACAAAATGAAATCACCCCATTTTAATGTCTTTTGAACCATTTAAAAGGATGCATGAGCGATGTTTCACGGTATTAAGTATTAATACGGAGTCTGTTGTGATGCCTCCATCTGCCATCCGAGTGGCTGGATTCAAAGATCTGGAATAAAAGAAACAAATGGAAAAAATACACAACATTGGCAGGAAAAAAGCATTCTGCCTGTAGTGAGAAGCACATGTGTGTGTGTGTGTGTGTGAGAGGAAATGGAAGGTATACAGATGTAATCTCAAAGTATTTTGTGCTATATAAGTTCCCTCCCTAATAGCTGCCGACAGTGCTCGTCTCCTATGGAGTAAGTAATGTGTTGGGAATAAAAGCTGGCTAAAAATACAATCGTAGAAATGCTCTGGTTCCATTTGTCTGATTGCACTGTTTTATTATTGATATCCGGACAAATGTAACCAGGGAAAGTAGTAGTGGATGCAGGAGGGACATATTTGGACACTGAAGGGCACATTTTTTTTTCTTGTGTGTGTCCTGAAGAAGTCTTTACACTACCACACACACACACACACCAGATTTTAGAAACTGGGAAAGAAATTAAAGTTGTTTTAGGAGCTTGTGAAACACAAACAGCAACAGAAATGACTTTTTGCCTCTTTTATTTCCTTTTCATTTAGCTTTTTTTTTTCATTTCATGGACGTTTTCCCAGTTAATTCATGTAAACATGCTTGTTTTTATGACATATAAAAGCATAATATAGTTTATATATTACAAATTGTAATTTTGTAATTGTAATTACTAACAAAATTAGTTAAAATCAACTACTTTTAAAACGTTATATGCAGTAAATATTTCTCAACTTGTAAAAAGTTGAACTGTTTCTAATAAAGTTTTGTTACACTCAAGTATTTTACATTTTTTGAAAACAATAAAGAACTTTTGAACTTTTGTTTTTTTCTTTCCTTACATTTTTCTACTAATTTACACCTCCCGTACCGCACAGACTTGTCAGTAATAAAAGCCTGGAGGCACATGACGCCTGACTTGAGAATGTTTATGTAGATTTATACATGTGCAGTCTACTGTCTATCATGTTTCATGTGGCGTGCCCAGAGTCCACAGCTCCGCCAACCAGTGCTGCTGAATTCCTGTGAAATTTGTCTCTGGCAGATCAGACACGAGGAGTCATTTATCAAACTGACATAGTAACATTATGCTCGGATTTGTATTGTTAATGAATTGTAAGTTTGATTTATTGAATCCAAATAAGAGTAAACACAGGGCTTTGTTTTTTATTCATCTCACAGAATTGAAACGTGTTACAGTGACATGTTTTTTATGAAAAATATGCGTTAAATATTCCTGCTAAAGTCAAAGTTAAAGATCCTCTACTGATGTTTTAAGATACATAAAAGACTGCTTTTTCCACAAAAAAACCCCAAAACATTCAATTATCTCATTAAAAATTCAGAAAATCACATCTACCCCTAAGATAAGAATAGTCAATAGTCAATTCTCCTAAGATAATTCTCATAATCATAATCATTGTACATAAAAGTCTTCAACTATAAGTAGATTTAAGATGAATGTGAAAACAACCTTCTAGTGTCAAACTCTGTATATTCATCATTCTGCACAGTGAAGGAACAATAACCAAAACATATATTTTTGAGTGAAGTGGAACTTTAATCTTGGAGGATAATTTTAGTTTTAAGCTTTCAGCATGTGAAGCGAGAGTTAAGTGTTGGTACTGGCTGGATTTGGAAAGCACATAAGGTGGAATTGTACTTAGTATGTATCACTATACAAAAATATGAATTATGAATTGAGAGTGATGAGAGAAATTCAAATTTAAAGCAGAGATAAAAGCTGGAGACAGTATTTTATCACAGTTATAGTATTATTATAAATGTATATAGTTAATTATGAATGTAGCAAAAGTATATTTATGTCATGAATTAATAATTTAGTGAATTGTGTAAAACATTAAGATTAAAGGAATTAAACACATTTACATGAACTGACACCACATTCTACTTTTATTTTGAAAATATGTACACATTTATTGTTATGTGATCAGAATTACTATTTTTTTGTGGGAAGCATCTAATTATAATTTCATGTTTCAATACGGGTCATCATTTAATTACTTTTAATTACTTAAATAATCAACATAACATATTTCTACAAGATGAATTTTATAATTATATTCATATGTAATATAAAAACAAGTCTGAGTTCAAAAGAAAGACATGAGTAGAAAGAGATTTTTGCCTTTTTTTTGCCACCTATCAAAAACCAAGGATTGGTGTTGCAGAGTGACCAGTTGTGGCAGCTTTAGGAAGATTTATCCCACTCCACTGCTGTAATTTCTTGTGCTCAATCCTCGCCGTCGGCTACGACTGTGTCTGTAGGCTTCGTTCAAGGGTCAGGGTGTTGGGATTATCTGACAAAAATGAAGGGGAAAAATCGCCTGTATCCCCCTCCCTCCTCTCCTCTTCCTCCCCTCTCTCTCTTCTCACCAACGGCCTCCGTCCATAAACTTGTGCCAGCTGTTGCCTCATGCTAAACCCCCCCCCCCCCCCCAGCTTAATAGACACAGACCTAAAAGGCCCAATCAAGAGCAAGGCTCCACTGTGAGGTTATTGCGCCACCACCGTCTCTGGCCGAGGTCGTCAGTGCAGCTCAGTCAGAGTTAAAGACACTAACTCGACTCTACTCAAGGGAGCAAGTTTAATTTCAAATGCGAGTAGGGAGCGCGGGGTCACCCTGCATCAAACTCTGAGCAGCAAATCACTCTGACATACAGTTGGCAGTCTAAACACAAGTCAGATTTCACTAATGCCTTCACAAAATTCGAACTGAATCCACAAATTTGCACTAAAAGTTGTATGATAGAAGGGAATTAAAACGAAATGGAGGGCAAAACTTACAAGAAAAATTTTGATTTCATTCATTTTAAATGATTTCCACTACAGTGCACTTTTTTTTTTTTCCAAGAGCTGCAATATAATTCTGTATTTCCTCACAGAAATAAATGGCGTAAGACTCTCAACGTTTCTGTCATCTCAGCTTTTTTCGCTCCGAGGGAAATGGAGAAGCATTGAGGAGAGAGAGAGGAGAGGAGAGGTGGAAGGATAAAAGAAGTCATTCATTTGTGGGTATTTGCAAATGCAAACATTGTCATAGGGAGAGTGGACGGCTGCGGGAGGGCGGGGGGCGCGAGGAGGTGGGGGGGGGGGCGGCAAGAGAGGGGAAGGAGGTTTCCAACGATCAAAAAGCATGTGACAGTTTGGGGGTGAGGAAAAGGCCCGTGGGACAGACACACATCGCAAGTTCAAGCAAAGGTTAGTGTGGCAGGAGGAGGGAGTTGCTACATCCGACCCGACCGATCCGCCTCCACCGCATCATCACCACCGCCATCATCATCATCATCACCGCCATCGCCATCGCCCTCCCTCAACGAAATCTGCATCCGCATCGCTCAACTCTCGGTGAACCCTGACGAGTCTGTTCATTTGGGCGGGAGGTCACGAGGTTTTTAGGATAAGTTGTTTTGTGTTTTAATCCATAACTCTTGGGGTGAATCAGAGGCCGCGCTGACCTGAAATAACTTCTGTCTGCTGATCTCTGAAACAACACACCATCGATTTGAAACCTAAAATATATATTAGATTTTAAATTTAGCAATTATTTAATGTTAGCTTGTTTACACATTTTACCTATACCTTTTAATTTCACGTAATACTGTAAGAAATTCAGAATTTTTATATTATGTAATGTTATGAATATGTGTTAATTATACATAAAATACAAGCCCATCATAAGTATATATCATATCATATTATTTTATATATATATAATAATTATTATAATATAATATCCATTAAACCATTTTACCTATAATGTATATAATGATATATATGTAATGAAATTTAATAATAATCATAATCATAAAATATTTTTTTATTTATATATATTTAATTGTATGTCACATAAATAAAATTATAAAATTTTAATGATTTACTTTATAATATAATATAATATAATATAATATAATATAATATAATATAATATAATATAATATAATATATAATTACTTCAATTTATATTTTCTTATATTTAAACTGTATTTAAATTTACAATTTATAAAAATGTGTACAAAATATTAAATACAAAATATGAAAGTAAAGAAATCATAAAATTAGTAATATAGTACAGTATAGTAATATAATACAATTAATTATTTATCAGGGATAAATATAATATTCATATGTACTGCACACAATAAAAACAACAGGGACATTGTTATTTATGATTATTTATTATGATCATTTATTTAATGTGAAATTGTTTGGATCATAATTTCAGTTTCTTTGTTACAATTATATATGTAAATGATACAGTTTGAGTACACAGGACTATTCTGAATGTACAATACCTATTCATGTGTAAACTATTATATTATTATTGTTGTATAAGAAAGTTCATTTCATTATAATCTCTTACTTATGTATTGAAATTTTTTTGTTTTTTGTTAAAATAATAAGATACAGGAGATGTTTACTGTATTCTGTATCTCACATTTACTTTTATTTAGGCGAGAATCTCAGACTCACATGACTCAAACTACATAATTATACACAATTAAAAAAAAAAAAGACACGAGTCCACCCAGAATCGTCCTGTTTCTCAGCCTTTCATCTCCCAGACCCTGGCGGCGAGACACACCAGATATTATGAGATAATTAAAAAGCCTGTGGAGCGATTAGGTTACTCTCACACGTGGGGGGCAGTGATGGCAGCCTTTTCCGAGTGGGTCAGCCCAAACCTGGCTTCAGTAATCTCCCAAATATGGAGCGTTGGCCTCATCCAATCGCATGGCCTGATCTGCTCAGCTCCCACAGATACAAGCGGGTTCATCCGGAGTTCATCATGGCGGCCGTGGCGGAGGATCTACTGGGTGCGACGGCACAATGTCGGCCACAATGAAGTTTTCTTTTTCCTCTACCTGCAACCACGGAGTACCTGTTGAGATGAAGGTTGTCATGAGGCGTTCAAATCTTTTCTCATACTTCACTGATTTCTTGGCTGTTTCTACTTCTTTCATCGCAGTTCATTACATTCCATCATGTTTATGCCTCTTCGAACACACTCAGGTTATATTTGTGCTGCTACGCTTCCAATTCCGAGCTCCTAAAAATACTTTTTTGTCCGCAAACATAAACCGGGTGACTGACATCTCTAATTGTAAACTGTGGTGTTTGCCCTGCTTTTTACACGTGGCGTTCAACAGGGACACTGCAGCCATCAGCAGGTCAGTGAATGAATCCTGAGGTTCAAATCAGGCTCATCAATCAGAACATACAGTCCTACATTAGATGCAACAGATTCCCCACAAGGGACTATTTTCTTTCCAGACCAGTCCCCCCCCCCCCCCCCCCCCCCCTCCCATGATGTAGGAACATGTAAAGTGGCAGCAGGACAGAGGACGTGTGTCCGTCTGTCTCGTGTGAAAACTGTCCCGTGATTCCCCTCGCCGTTTTTCATCTCCCGTGAGAGCATTAAAGGCGTAATACCTCAGAGGCCACAGCTGGGAACCTTTCACCTCTTAATGTTGTCAAGCAAGGATTGCAGAGCGATAACTAAACCAGGCCACGATGTGTTGTCATGATATTATCATGCGCCGCTTCTCTCTCAGTTAAAGCTGTCTGATTGAATTCAGAAGTTATTTATCCAACGACTGATTATCCTCAGCTCTTCACTGCTCCATATTCTGTCTTTTGTAGTTCAATGAACAGCATTCACAGCATTAATACAGTAGATGTGAGTAAATGTGTGCATA